>NW_019416384.1:1030226-1098165 GCF_000390285.2 Anoplophora glabripennis | reverse complement strand
CTTGACCCCCATTCCCATTTGAAAAAATTTAGGGGATAGCACCCCCACTTGGGGGTTGAAGATTTTGGTATGCTTTTTGAGCCAAAAGTTGTCCCCCTCAGAAACAAATTTGACCTGTTTTTAGATTTTGCCGAAAAGTTCTTTACTACCCTGTAATGTCTTGCGGTACGTTTTCGATGGGCTACCATGTATTGTGGATGGAACACTTCTTCGATTGCCATCATATCACTGAGATCTGAACTCCATTGAACTAATCTGAGCGGATATAAAAGCTTACGTGGGACGAAATAACACAACATTTAAATTGCGAGATGTCGATGTACTTCTGCTGGATGTAATTTCATGGTAACTGTGAAGTTTGAACTTATACTGGAACCACTCATCCTATCTACCTTTGGGCGACAGTAGTAACAGTGATAGTGTTAATGATAACAGTTGCTAGTGTCTTGTGCAGAGTGGTGGATTTCATTTTTCTATTGTTTGTACTTTTAGTAGTTTCAGTTGTCTTACTGATAAAACGCTGGCTACGTCCCACAATAAAGGAAGAAAAACATGGCCGATAGTACGCCATCTTATTCATGAAAGCAGAATTTCTCAACAATAACTTTCGGATAACTAAAAAAATACCATGGACATTGTGATTGACCAAAGCGAATATTTTATATTTAATAATTTCCCTAAAATGATACGCCTATGGAATCGCATTCCCCACACGCCGAATGAGCCACTGCCTACAATTTTTGAACTCGGATATAAAAGGAAAACAACATTTCAAGTATTATTTTTTGAATATAAACTACAACTGATAGATGCAATGAAACTATACTACTTACATACGGTGTCACAGTTTTAGGCATTATTTTTTAAGCAAAAACTATCAAGTTTTTAAAAAATAGTTAAAAAAATTACATATTCGAATTTTAGTATCCTTCAATTTATTCTGTACGTGTTGAATTTTTTTAGCACCTGACGAACTATTCACAACTTACTCAAACTTAAATGATATTATTATTCCACGCCCACAAATAATAACAGTGCCATTAATTATTATATACGCTCCTAAATAAGACATGCCAGAAATATATTTTTTTATTAATTAATCAGTTAAAAGTGAATCATTCATTCTAATTGGACTGAACTAAATAAAGAGTCATAATTAAAGTTAATAATTCTTTATTAAGTAACTTTTATAACAACGCAAAAGTCCTTACAAACGAAATACAATTGCAATTAAAGATATCAGTTCCGTTAATAATAAAAGAAACAAAAAGTGACGTCTTAAAAACTACTATTTAACATTAATTATTACTGCAGCATCAGTACACGAAACTTACTTACTCTTTCAGACAGTATTCAATTATTGCTATTAGTCACGTTGGTAAAAAAAAAAAATAACTAGAAAACTAATTTACATCCGAATAATGAGATATGATACAAATTAAACCTAACTTTACAGTTTCACTTATAATAAAATGCATAATAGTTCAAATGAAGATGTACTCTAAACGAAGAACATTCGCCTAACAACAAAAAATTGAAATATGGAAAAACCGTGGCTTGGAATAAACTAAGTTTATTATTTAATTGTGCATATTCCGTATTAACTATTTGTGTTAGGAAGATGTGAATTATGAATATGCCTAACATAACAGAAGCTAATGAAGATAAGACATTTTTTCATAAATTTGTTAATATATAACAGAAAAACATCTTCCCATGAAAATTATAATAACAATTTGCCAAAATAATTCACTATTTCTAACCATAAAGAAAAGTTTCTTATGATTGATTAAAAGTTATGTTGGTTGTATTTTGGAAATAATGGGATGTTTACTAAGTTCTCGCTGTTTCCAACAGATGGCGTTACTAGAACCGCAAGCGTATAATTTGAGATGGTAACCTACCGATAAGCAAGCTTGAAATTCAGTGTAATTCGCCGAA
The DNA here is from genome assembly GCF_000390285.2 of Anoplophora glabripennis. NCBI lineage: Eukaryota > Metazoa > Arthropoda > Insecta > Coleoptera > Cerambycidae > Anoplophora > Anoplophora glabripennis. Next base: position 1,096,224 of record NW_019416384.1, on the reverse strand, counting down.
GTGTAAAGTACTTCCTTTTTTCATAACGTTAAACATGTCCAATTTCGTGCTGAAAAAAGAATAGTTACAGGGAATTTTACTGTATTACTTTATGCAAAACAAATTGTAGCTGAAGCACACAAAATTCTCGTTAGGACTTACGGCGACCATGCTCTGTCGCAAACAACATGCAGGGATTAGTTTAGACGATTCAAAATTAATTACTGGTGTTGAAGCCAAAGAAGCATGAGAAGCACCGAAACAGTTTGAAGATGAAGAATTGGAGGCATTACTTCATGAAGGCTCATGACTAACGCTAGCTGAACTTGCAAAATCATTAGGAATTGATCACACAACAATTTAGAAACGTTTGAAAGCATTGAGAATGATTGAAAGGCCGTACTAGTTGAAGACGTTTTTTCAAGAACACGAAATTAAATTTATATCCATCGATATATAGAAAATACTTTGAAGTACCATAATTATCATCTCAAATTTACAAATGTAGTAATGACATCAAATTTTGAACTTTGAAGACAGCGTCACATAACAATGAAAGATTTGAGAAGTTTTAAACAATTTTTTATGATCTTTATGCCACCAAAGCTTCTCAGCATCGATAATTTTAACCAGGATCATATTTTTGAGAAAATTAATTCAAGCAAGACTGAAAATATGCCCAATAAAATAACAAACATCTACTTAATTTTGACACGAGTCTTTCCATTACAATTTATATCAACATATAAAAAATTCGTGCGTTTTTACGCATGTATTGTACAATGGCTGGGTATATACAATATATCCGTTCATAACGTAAAAATAATTTATTATACTAATAACTGCTTAGGACATAAAAATTAAAAATAAAAATAATATCGCATGTTGCCGAGTGAAGTAACATGCATGGAACAATAACGAGGACCGTATAATAATTATTACGAGGCTCAGTCGAGCACACACGATTACTAATATTAAACTAACAAGTAACAAGGAATGCAATATACACAAATAATTGATCAAACCTAACGTAAATCTAGACAGGGAGGAAGCACGTTCGAAATTTGGAATGTCAAATAAAATTAGAAATGGTTCTAATAAACGTAATTAAACTTTCTATACATATATTTCTATACAGCCAAACAAAACACAAATATATTTCTCGAAATATAAAACATGTTTCTATACACTTAATTTGGTTCTGTAAAATTAATAGACTCTTAAAACACATATTGAGTAGAAAATATCGCATGTAACATAAGGCACATTATTTTCACACTAACCTACGTAAGGCAACTTTAAAAAATAATATCATTAACGGTTAAAGGCGTATTTGTTTTCTTAAAAAAGTTAATGTTTTGTATAATCACAATTCCAGTAGGCACGAAACCTACCTACTTCATTTGATGTTAAAATGTCGACTGATGTCATTACTTTATTAAATAAATTAGTGCCATTACATTTTGCAATAACCTTAACTACTTGAATACATGAAATGAATGAGTTTTAACAATATAAATTGAGTTGTAATAACGGACGAGAATGAAACTTCAACCGTTTCGGACCAGTAATATAATAATATTTATGAAAATAACGAAGACATCTTTCCTGTGAACATTGTAACGATATAATTTAATGAAAACAGTAATTATTCATTTTCAATTGCGGCCATAAATTATTGTACGGACGCACTAAATTTAACTTACGTTATTTATTTAAAAAAATCAAATAAATCATTTAATTTATGGCCCAAGTGCGATTCACATTTAAAAAGACAGGAAACGTATTCTTGGAAACTACCAAAATAAGAAAAATTAATTACAATTTACAATCTTAACAAACAATTCTCCATTTTTTTATACATTAAAATTTGTATATATTCTTTTGGAAGACGTATCCTTTTTTAACCAGAGAAAGAAGACAATCTAACAATAGATATAGCTCTCTGTTCTTAATGGTTGCAAAGAGGTTATGTAAATATGTATATCAGAGATAGACATACCATAATTATTTTTCTTTAATCCTGGCAAATACTTCTTGGCCAATAGAGATATTTAAAATAAATTTGAAAGGCATCTAAATATATCAAACGATTAAAAATACTGAAAACAGTTCAATATTTGAGTTCTATTAGTTAGTATTTCTTGTCATACATCTTAGCTAACTTCATCTGATTTTCAGAAATAATAAAATTAAACAGAAAGTCAATACCAGAAATCTTCTAGAAAGTAATAAGTTTAATTATATTTGATTTTCTCTTGAAATTTCCATGTGTTACTTTATTAACCATATCACATTTTTTGTAAATGTTTTGCAGAAAAATAAAGTTGAAATGAAAAATATCGAATAATATGCCTTTCTTAAAAAAGGTGTTCTCAATACTTGCAATATCTTTCACGTTTTTATATCCAGAATAATGCATGCAACAGTATTTGGTAACAAGATCCACCTCTACAATCAACCCTAGGGTAGATAAGAGCTGATTTACAGACTATTTTTTTTAATTAATTTATTTTTGGAAATATGCGATCCAAAAAACTGACATAATAGTTAAAGTTTGGAAAATCATTTCCAAAAACAACACTTAGTTTGACCTAGCCGTAGAAGTATCTGTGTAGTTTCTTGATTTACAGTCTAATGTAAGGAATTTAATTCAAAATTTTTATTTCTTGAGATGAGCTATAAAAATCTGAGACAATATCTTAAAAGTTTGGAAAATCAGTATAAAAACCAACACCTACTTTGATAGAGGAGATATAGTATATGTGTAGCTTCTTGATCTACGGCCTAATGTAAGGAATTTAATTCAAAATTTTTTATTCTTGAGATATATGAAAATCTGACACAATATCTTAAAAGTTTGGAAAATCAGTTTAAAAAATAACACCTACTTTGATAGAGGAGATATCTGTGTAGCTTCTTGAAGCAGTTTTATTAAAAATGTTTATTTCTTGAGATAAAGTTTGAAAATCTGAGACAATATCTTACAAGTTTGGAAAATCAGTTTCAAAAACATCTACTTTGATAGAGATGTAGTGTCTGTGTAGGTTTTTGATCTACAACCTAAATTTTTTATATCTTATTTGAAATGTTAATTTCTCGAGACATAATGTAAAAATTGACCTAACATCTTCAAAGTTTGGAAAATTATTTTCAAAAACAGTACCTATTTTGATATAGGAGTAGATGTATCTATGTAGTTTCTTAATCTACAGCCTAATTTTAGGAATTTAAGTAATTCGAATTTTGTATTTCTAGAGATGTGATCTGAAAAACTGACCTAATATCTTCAAAGTTTGAATAATCAATTCCAAAAGCAGCACCTACTTTGAGATAGGAGTTGAAGTATCTGTGTAGCTTCTTGATCTACACAATTTTTGTAATTTGATCCAATATTTTCATTTCTCGAGATGTGATGTGAAAAATTGACCTAATATCTTAAAAGTTTGTATATTTCCCAAAACAACACATACTTTGGTATAGAACTTAAAATATATGTGTAGCTTGTTGAATTAGAGGCTAGAGTTTGGAATATCATTCGGAATATTCATATGTTCGTATGTGATGTGAAAAACTAAATTAATATCATCAAAGTTTTTAAAATGCACTCCAAAAACAATATGTATTTTCACATAGTACTTAAAATATCTTATAATAAGGGCCGTGTTGCCTTAACAAAAATTTTTAATTGCACAAATTTCTGCGTACTTGCAGTTATTAAATTAATGTTTAAACAAATACTTCTGAAGAAAACAAATACCCCTTAAAAGCTACGTACTTACAAACTAATTCAGTATTTCTGCGGACTAACATTTGAGTTTGGAATACCGTTATTCTCGTAATAAAGAGACACTATACTGTGCTTCTTACAAAAGGCCCACCACCAGCGGAAGCCAGACAGTCCAGTGAACATGAATTCTGGGTCCCGAGTGCGTCTCAGCTTCTCCACAAAGTTGAGCACGGCGTTAAGCGATTTTTTCGTGCGCCTGTTGTAGGGAGAGACGGAGACGTCACAACAGAATTCCAAAACTGCCGCCTCTTCCGCCAGCGTCAAACCTGCTTCCTCCAGAACGGCCATGCGTTTCGATTTCCCTAATATGTTATCGTACAGCGTTCCCTTAGGTATGCCGTACCTCGCAGATGCTTGGGTAAAGCGCATTTTTTGCGTGACCACCGCGTCTATCGCCTCCTTCAGCTGTTCTTGCGTCCACGTGGGGGTTTTTAACTTAAGTAAAGCTGGATAATCTGATCAAAGGAAACAAAACGTGCTCGGTTAGAAATCTTAGCAGAAATAATAATGCACCCATTCTTTGAATTGGGTTAGAAACAAAAAATTGGTAAAGCCGGTGGAAGCAAATTAAATAATAAGGAACTAGTGTATTGAATTAAAATAGGATGCTTTGCTGTTACAGAAACGTGAGATACGAGTATCCATAAGTTTTTAAAAAGTCTGGTATAACTAAAAGAATTTGATGATAAACCGCTCTAAATGATAAGAGCCTTAGAACATGTGTTTGTGGTACTTGGTTTGCTGGCAGATTCAGAGTTTCTTCTGAAGAAGACAACGATATGCCTCACAAAATATACAGGGTGTTTCATAACTCTACCGACACAGAACAGGCATGTGTAGAGGATCTTAAAATATGCCGATTTGTTATGCAACATTTTTTTTCTGCGGTGTACCGTTGGAGATATTGGCCTCTGGAAATGAGTGTCAAATTTTGAAATACAATAATATTTCAGGAATGCCTTAACATAGAGCAAATAAATTTGGTACATGATTTGCGTTTATTGTTTTCTTTAATTGGTAAAAAAATTAACTTGTTGGAGGGCCAATAAGAACCGGACTAGGAGTAGGGCGTCCTTAAAATGAAATCGATTTTTTTATCAGTATGCCAATTATTAAATAGTTTTACCAGTATTACAGGAAATTTAATTTTAAAAATTGTTTATTGTTTTTCAAAGTTTAACACTCATCTTCAGAGGTCAATATCTCTTCAACGGTACGTCCCAGAAAAAAATTTTACATAATCGGCATATTTAAAGATCCTCTACCAGTGCCTGCTCTGTGTCGGGAGAGTTATGAAACATCCTGTATATGGAAAAATATATGGAAAAAATATCGGAAATATAGAACCACTTCGGTTCTGTTGGTGGTGAAAGCATATTATTGATAAATAAGCACCTACATCTAGGTAACTAAGTTAAATTTTGAAATATTAAACTAAATATGACAGTTCGTGAAATATACAGTGTGTTCCAAAATGATGGAACAAAATTAATTTTTTTTCCAGTCGAAATTTAAGAAAATCGTTGAAACAGCTCAATAGTAAATAGAAATTTCACTTCTCTGCAATATTTTTTATTTTTTAAAGTCATGTTTGACAGATCTATAACATTATCGACATTTTTTTTTAATAGGACACTATATTTTTTAAGTTATCAATTATATTTGTAATAACATTTGGTGTTTTGTTTCAAACTTCTTCTCTGATACGATTTTTCAATCCTTCGATAGTGTCTGGTCTGTTCACATATACTTTGTTTTTTATATAACCCCACAAAATAAATCTAGTGGGGTTAATTCAGGGGAGCATGGTGGCCATTCAAGCCGCCCCCTTCTGCCTATCCATCGATTTGGGAAAACTTCATCAAGGTAATTTCTTATATCGAGGAGAAAATGTGGAGGGGGCACCATCTTGTTGGAACCAGTCATCAGCAGGCATATCGTGCTCATTAGGGTCAAGAAAAATTAATTCCAGGGCTGGAATCAGCTGAAAACGCAAAAAAATCCAAATAAATGTCGTCTGTCAAATTGCCCTCAAAGAAATAAGATCCCATTATGCGACTTCCTATCATTCCAGCCCAAACATTCACTTTTTCCGGCCGTTGTGTATGTTTCTCTTGCATCCAATGCGGATTTTCTGGGCTCCAAAACCTAGTATTTTGCCTGTTCATTGTCCCGTTTAAGCAAAAAGTTGCTTCGTCAGTGAAAATTATGTTATATTTTGAATTGGGTTGTCTTTCAAATAAATTTCTAATTTCCTCGCAAAACTGTAATCTTCTGTATGTGTCATCTGCCCATAGTTCTTGTAAGACGTTAACTTTGTAAGGATGCCACTTTTGAGGCACCAGAGTTCTGTGTACTGAGGGCTTCGACAAGTTGAAGTTGGCTGAGATAGATCTAATGGATGAGTGAGGATTTTCAGTAACGGCGAGCATCACATTTTGACTGTCATTTTCGCTTACCGTTCTTTGCTTTTCTGATCCAGGCAAATCTTTTATACTTCCGGTTACTTCAAACTTTTTGGATACTTCTTGTAGCTCGACTAATTTTCGTATGGATACTTATGGTGAAATAAGTCACATACCTACTGCTGACTACGGATTTTATCTTCGCATCCAATCATAATTAAAATTTCAATTCTGTTTTTCGCTTAAACGGGCAAGCATATTTCAAAATAATTTAACAACGAATGAATTGAAATTAAAACGATTCACGTTATACCTAAGGTACTCTGGTGAATTTTATGTGTTTATCGATGTTTTTTTTTGAGAAAAAAAAAGCTTTAATGTTAAGTAGAAAAAGATTAAAATAAAAAGTAGGTACGTTTTTTAAATTACAGAAGAGACTATGATTGTTTGAAATAGTCGTCAGTACAACATAAAGAACAACTGTGACAAAAAAGTAAGTATAACCTTATATCGCTGGATTCGTCTGTACAAGGGCTATCTATTTATACTATAAAATATAGAGCGTCCTATTAAAAAAAAATTCGGTAATGTTATAGGTTTGTCAAACATGGCTCAAACAAATAGAAAGTATTGCAGAAAAGTGACAATTTCTATTTACTAATTGACCTGTTTCAGCAACTTTTTTAAATTTGAACTGGAAAAAAAAATTGAATTTTGTTCCATCACTTACACACTATATGTGTCAAATATCATTCGAGATTTCTTTCTCGTTTTGTTTTCTAAAAGGTAAAATTACACGTATCTTTTATACTTAAATCAAATTTAATTAAGTATAAACAAAGAAGTAAGTGTTATACACACTCGTAGTTTTACCAAAAAAAACAGAAATTCGAAAAAGTTTTTGTAACAAAATCAAATTCTTTTATGATGATAGTATTAGCTCATAAATAATAAACAAAAAACTTACTTATTATTATCATAGAGTTTCTAAATTGATCAAGTGACAGACTCTAGAAACTTTATAAGCTTATACAGGGTGTTTCAGAAAGACCTCCCGTAAATACAGGGCGTGACAGTACAACAAAATTTAAGAATTTTTTGTCTTAAGAACTATAAGTCTACCTCCTCTTGTTTTCGAGATAACAGAGCGACAAAATAATTTTTTTTACAAAATTTCCAAACGGTGCGAAATACTCTTATGAAATTTGGTATTCCGGGATTTCTAAAGATGCCAAATAAGCTTGTCTAACTACTTTTTTAAATATTTCATAGGGGGCGCTAGTTATGGTACATTCCTATTGAATTTTAAGTTCTAATTTTTTTAAGGTTTTTCCATTCGAGCTCCAATTTCTAATGAACAACTTTATTTTCTAAAAATAATGTACCTACTCTTTTTAGAACTTCCTGATGTGGACGGTTTTCGAGAAAAAAGGCTTTTAATTAAACACTTACAATATTACTGTATATAAAATAAGTGACTTTTCTCAAAGTAGGTTTATATCAAAACTTATTGATGGATGTCTTATAAATAATGCATATATTCTTAGTAATATTTTAAACTCTAGTTTTAGTGATTGTTAGTGTCTGTAGTTAGTAATGACTAATTAGTCACTAAAATTTTGATATAAAGTTAATTAGAGTTTAAAATTTTACTAAGAATGTATGCGTTGTTTATGAGACATCCATCAATAAGTTTTAACATAAGCCTACTTTTAGAAAAGTCACTTATTTTATAAACCGTAATATTGTAAGAATTTAATTAAAAGCGTCTTTTCGAAACCCGGCCACATTAGGAAGTCCCAACAAGAGTACATTATTTTTAGAAACTAAAATAAAATTTTACTTTATAAATTGGAGCCCGAATGGTAAAAAGGTAACCTTAAAAAAATTAGAATTTAAAATGCAATAGAAATGTAGCATAACTAGCGCTCTCTACGAAATAATATTCAAAAAATAATTAGACCAGCGTATTTGGGGTCCTTCAAAACCCCAAATTTCATAAAAATATTTCGCACTATTTGGAAATTTTCGTAAAAATTTTATTTAAAAAAATTTATTTTGACGCTCTGTATCTCGAAAACAAGAGGAGATAGACATATAATTCATAAGACAAGAAATTCTTATTTTTTGTCGTACTATGACTCCCTGTATTTACGGGATGTCTTCGTGAAACACCTTGTATAATAAGTAGCTCGTATTAAAATATTTAAAAACTGCAAACTGATAAACTTTGACAAGATACTTTATTTCATGTTTCTGTCAACAAATATAGGTACAGTCCGTACGATATTTGTTGAGATAGAATTGCAAGAAGACACCTACGTCACTTTCTTGAAATTACATACGCATACGACACCGGAGATAGAAAGACATTGGCGAACAATTTTAACTTTATTGACTTATTTTTTTCTTGGCATCCTATTTTGACAAATATTGTACGGACTGTACCCAGAAGTACCTACACGTAGCTACATTAAATACAACCTAATAGTCCACGGGCCCACGTACAAAGAAAAAAATGATTACCAGTAAGCTGTAACTTTGCGTGCAGCTTAAGTTTGACGAAACGATTTGACTACTAGGAAAATTCAACAGTTGTATGTTTTCCCGTGATTTTCAGGAAAACATATCAATCTGGCATAGACTTGGAATGCTATGACCAGCACTTTTTTTTTCAGTTTAAATGAAAGATATATTCTTTTTAAACCCCCCAAAAAATTTGTCCGACAAAAATGTTGGGTATTTTGAGTTTGTCCGCCACCCCAAATATGTCGATTTGGTTGACATTATGGTTGGTGACAACCAGCAAGCTGATTTTTCTGGTAGGGTTTGGTAATAAGATTTGAAATGAATGTATCTTATTGTCCGACAAAATTCTTGAGAAGTTTTTGCAGTCCGACGCCCCGAAGATGTTGATTTAACGACCACATAGTTGGTGATAACCAGCAATCCGGTTTTGATTATTTTCTGTAATAATTGAAATGTATAACACAATAATATACTTGTCCGCCAAAAAGATTGGAAAGTTTGCCTTAAAAATGGGAAAAATTACTATTTTTGTGGTATACAGGGTGTTCCTAAATAAGTGTCGCAACGGAAAACTGTAAATTCCTCTTGAAAAAAGAAACATTATTTTACTCTTCCATTTTTCTCTCCGGGCTTTCGTTTTCGAGGTACACGGTGTCAAAACTTTAATTTTTTTTTAAATTTTTTGCCAATATCTTAGGACCGTTTGAACTACAGAGAGACTGAGTTTTTGTACACGCATTACCACTATTAATAGCTACTTTTTCGCACCCTTCTCCAATTCATTGAACGTGCCAGTGGTGGAGATTTTAAGGTATCGCAAGGGTTTTCCCCCCCTAATTTTTACGCCACTGGAAAAATTAACATTTGATAGCAAATTCTGAAGCGCCAATGAATTTTACACAAAAAGAGTTCTCTTGGTTCATTGCTCTAAATCAACCGTTTTCAAGAAAAATGACTTTTTATGAACATTTTGCTAGCGTTTCGAAAATATTTTGTAATTTAAAAGATGGGTAGTAATAATTAAAAATTTTAACGAAATTTAACAGCATTTGCAACAAGTAGCTATTAATTAATAGTGGTAATGTGTGTATAAAAGCTCAGTCCTGTAGTTCAAACGATTTCTAAGATATTGGCAAAAATCTGAAAAAAAGTTTTGATATCTTGAAAATGAAAGCCTGGAGAGAAAAATGGAAGAGGAAAAAAATGTTTCTCTTTTCAAGAGGAATTTACCTACTGCACATACTAGAAAATGTTCCAGATTCATATGGCAAGATATCCAAATATATCTTGACATACTTACAATTTAATAGAAAAGTGCACATTATATTCGACAAGTACAACACCCCAGTATCATATATAAAAATAAGAACGTCCAATTTTTATAAGTATTGATCATATAACAGATTAATTAATCAATTATTAATTTTATTAAATATAAATTTTTCTTCTACATCATGCGTAAGTATTGAAACCGCAAAATTTTATACTTAGTTTAATTTTGTCGGACAAGCAAGAAAAAACCGATAATTTTGTCGGACAATTAAATTCTGATTAATATTGCATTTTCTTAAATAATGACGCTTTTGTCCGACAGCTGGTTATCACCAACCATGTTGTCGTTAAATCGACATCTTCGGGGCGTCGGACTGCAAAAACTTCTCAAGAATTTTGCCGGACAATAAGATACTTTAATTTCAAATCTTATTACCAAACCCTCCCAGAAAAATCAGCTTGCTGGTTGTCACCAACCATAATGTCACCAAATCGACATATTTGGGGTGGCGGACAAACTCAAAATACCCAACATTTTTGTCGGATAAATTTTTTGGGGGGTTAAAAAAGAATATATCTTTCATTTAAAATAAAAAAAAGTGCTGGTCATAACATTCCATGTTTATGCCAGATTGACATGTTTTCCTGAAATTCACGGGAAAACTTACCACTGTTGAATTTTCCTCGTAATCAAGTCTTGGGAGACTCATCAAACTTAAGCTGCACGCAAAGTTACAGCTTGCTGGTAATAATTTTTTTCTTTGTACGTGGGCCCGTGGACTATAATTACATTATTAGAAATATTTAGAGTTTTCAGGTTAATAAACACTGAAATTAAACCTCTAAATACTTTTAATAAAGGACCTTTTAAGATAATTTGCTTTCTTTAAAGGTATTACTATGCAACCAGTGCATGCAGTAAATAAGGCCATAAACAATAACACACTGAAAAATTCGATGCATTACTTGAAAATACAAAATAATAAATTACAGGAAGTTACTCCCAATGTTATTTCGTATAAAATATGGACAATATTTTTTTTTCCTGTCCGCGTCTACGTTTTGGCTTTAAGATACTTTTAAAATATGAGCGTATCTTATGTCGAAAATATTACGGTATTATTTATAGCACAAACTCTGCAAACTCTACGAAAACAGCACAATAAAAACTATTAACAACAACGAAACACACATAAAGCAAACGAGAAAACTTATCTAATAACTAATTCTTCAATTTTTCAACTCTAAGGCCTGCATCGGTGCTACACACGTGTTCCCCTTTCTTGCAGAACGAAAAATATATATTTAGTTTCCGTGGTGCAATTATAAATTATATTCAAAACAATGTATATTTCAATTATCCACAATCCCAAAGTAAAAAATCGCTGTTTAAAGAATAAGTAAATAGAAACATATTTTCCGTATCAGACACATGTGGACCGTTTCCACACCACAGAAACGTGAGGATTTAAAAATCGTGTAATTAATCTGCTTCTAAATAAACTGCGTAAATCAAAATATCCACTTTTCACTTTCAGATTAGAATGCCTTTCGTAACCATTATAATAAAACATTGCGGATGAAAAAATAAATATGTGAATGATTTACAACCCCACTGATATACAATTTTCTTTAGTTAATGACTGGTGGTACTGAAATGAGGCATACGTGGTGAAATTAGCGAAATTCAACGTGTATTTAAGGCTTAAATTTATACCTTAGACGACAGTATAGTCTTGCGAATACCTTTTAACAAAAATATTAACTATTTGTTGAATTACAAATGAATATTTAATGAATGAATGAATATTTAATAAATATTTAATGAATATTTAAACGAACAGTCACATATAGTTCATTAAATCACATTGTAATTTGTTTTTTTGCTGTTAGGAGATATACAGTAGTACAATTTGATCAACTTAATTTTGTCCTCTATTTGAACATCTACAGTGAATTGTATGAAAAAAGATTGTTGAACTATGTAATTCAAATCACTTGTGAATCACAAAGTGTTAAGAGCACAATGTCACAGAAGTGCACAGAATATATTTAAAGTTATAATAGAAGAGTACAAAATTCAGATGCATTAATTTATTTAAGAAAAGTGCACTAGTGTAAGTACAGTGAAAAATATTGTGAAGCAAGGCAAGAATATTGCCAAATGGCATAATAAATAAAAAAAAGCATCGATGGCAAATTTGTGTGACTTTAGTTATGTAGTTGCTATGAATATGTCCGTTCAAAGTTGATATGTTCAAGAAAAAACGGCACCTACACATGGACATGCCCATAAAAGGTTCTACAGTCCGGATGGTTTTTTTCAAAAATCGGGCCCAACTCAAATTTTAGGGGCTTAAAATTAACTAAAAAATGCACAGAATAAAAGCCTAAATTTGTGTATTTGTAGAGGTCGAGCGTCATATTGTTTATAACAAAGGAAAAAAAATGTTCTTTTTTCAGTTTTTCGCTTATATCTCCGAAAACAAGCCTTCAATCGACACCAGGTATACTTATCGTTTTTGTTCCTGAGGAAATTTGCTACAAGGATGGGCTTTTGCGAACGCTCGCAAATTTTTTTTTTACATTGCAAAATTAGCGGTGAAGAAAAAAATGTGCAAAATTTTCAGCATTAATAAAAAGAACGAATTTTATTGAATATAAAATTACAAAAGAAAACGTGAAAAACGTGACCTTTGCTTACACCATTCGAAAAAGTGGAAAAAATTATTTAAAAAATATTTAAAAAAAACATCCCTATAGCTGCTTTCTAACTGCCACAATCCATTTGTTACTAGTACTTACTTGGTCATATCTTGGTCGAATCCATTAAAAAACATTCAGCGTATAAAGGAAGTCTTGTACTTTACAACGAGCCCAAGTTTATTACAAAATATTAAATAGAACAGCCGTTTTTAAGAAAAAAATCGATAAGTAAATGTCATGTCGACTAGAGGTTTATTTTCGGAGATATAAACGAAAAACTAAAAAAAGCAATTATTTTTTTTTATTATAAACAATATGACGCTCGACCTCTACAAATACACAAATTTAGGCTTTTATTCTGTGTATTTTTACTGAATTTTAAGGCCACAAAATTCGAGTTAGGCTCGATTTTTGAAACAGGCATGTGTTTGGTCTAATTCGCCTGGATTACTATGAAGATGTGGAATATACTGACGGCAACAAGCAATTATTTAAAATTTTCTTATAGGTAACAACATGTTCTTTTTATGTTAGAATTTAAGAAATTTTAAATCTAGTTTTTATTTGCATTTCTAAATGAGGAAAGTGAACGTAAATTGGTTTAGAAATTGTTGCTTTTACTTTGAAGTTCACATAAAAAAAACAAGATAGATAAAAAATAGTTAAAAATCGGTTCTATGTTAGTTTTGAGGTTAGTGATAATAATATCTAAATCATTTTCATTTAATCCATTCCTTCAACAAATTAATAAACCCCTCAAATTAATTAATGCTTAATTTTGTTTTTGTGTTGTATTTTTATGATTAAAATGAATATGTGACCCAATTGCCACTGCATTTAACCCGCCACAGAACGAAGTAAATCACTGTCAGTGTTGTCAACTAGGAAGAGTAAGATAATAGGAGAGCGGCACCGTCAATCATTCTGGATCTAACGGTATTTACTTACAACAAATAAATATTACCAAAATTTCTATTTTACTTAGATTGCTGGGACTACCTCTGGGACTACCTATTTTCAGAATGTTTCAATTTGTAATTTTAGATTGCCTGTTAATAAATAATTGTTGATCAATTTTAAGCGATGGTTAAATATCACAGAAGAGAAGATTATAATGAACGAAAGCGAACTTGAAGTAGATTGATTAAAAGAAATGAAACGTAATACCTAATTACTTTAAGACATATTTATAAAAATTGTAGCAAATAGGAATTATATGTATTTGAACGTTGAACTACAAGGAAGAAAAAAAACTATTGTGTCAATTACAGAAAATTTCGGTGCAGAAAACCTTATTTTTAAAAACTTTTTCACGGTTTATTGTAGTTTCTCTTTTAATTTTCTAATATATACAGAAACGTAATGCTATGTAAATAAAAATGCGCAGAAACTGTACAGAGGTACTTACACCTCGCATAAAACCGTCTTTAATGCCGATTTTCTATTTTCACTCAACAACGTTGTTATAATAAACATGTCATACATAATTTATGAAAATTACTCACGATCAATAACTTCCTATAGAGGCCTTTTCCTTTAATAAATTCGAGATGACACGCGAGCAATAAGTGCACAGACAGTAGTTGTTCTATGAGAGAATGAACTCACTTCAAGGTCACTCCAGGCTGCCACCGGGCTGCCGCCATCCGGAGCCGGCACCAGGTCTCCAGCAGCAGCTCCAAGGTCACGCTGAAGAAGTGTCAGTGAGGTGCGGGGGTGGGGGAGCTGGAATGCAGAAGAAGAAGCCGGGGTCCGTCATCNGAATAGTTATAAAAAATTCCTAAAATATAGAAAACACAATTAACAAAAAAAATTCCGTCGCTGCGAAATGGGCCATTTTGGATAAATTTATTACTTTATATTTAATCAATCAGATGGATATATGTGAATACAACTTTCCCGTGAGCAATAAAAATTTCAACACTAACCTTAGATTTTTCAGCGGTCTCACGATCGTCGTTGCTATCGTCACATTAGAGCATCATCCCGGGGATTTGTTCGCAATCCGTCTAGGTAGTAAATAAATTTTCTTCGAGGCATCTGCTGTATGTAGTACTTCAGGAAATCTGGAAAAAATTATTACAATTAAGATTTTCTTAAATATCCTAAAATATACAGAGGGACTACTGCGACGACCGATTCGTACCGATAGATTTTTAAGAACGTTTTCTAAAAAGAAAATTAAATTCCACAAAACATGAAATATATGTTTGGTTTTATTGTTTTTTAATTATTGCATCCTGAAACAAGGACTGCATTAGAAAAATATACGAGATGTCCGGAAGTCCGGATGTCCTTCTTCAAGGATAGCTTCCTTGGATGAAAATAAACCGATTTAGATCAATAACATTTTGTTTTACATCAGATTTTTAAGATAACTAGTGTCGTTGCTAAAGATATTTCAATATTTTTTTTTGTATGAGATGAGCCGCTATGAATTTGAATTTATATTTTTACTTATTTTCGCCGCTATAGATTTTGAGAAAATATACTTTTTGAGATATCAATTTTACTTTTACAAATAAACAATTGTGGCTAAATCGTCACTGACAGATTGTCGGGCATTTAGAGATATATGCTAATATGACCTGTACTTTTTTACCTTGCAACGAAATTTTTTTTTTAAGATATAAACTGATTTAACCCCGTCCAATTTTTCAGATCATGAGTTATAAAAAACATTTCATTTTGTTACAAATTTATCGAAATAAAAGTAAAATTTAATTGTGTTCTTCCAAAAACAGTAAAATAAAAAACAAGGATTTATAAGATATTTTTAACAATAACCTATTTTAAACGCGAAATAAGTTCATATAAACATGAGTCGAGAAATGTTTCCTAAGGGAGCTACGCCCCCCTAGATGGGGCCTCAAAAAATTCATTTTTTTTTTATATTTCCAAAATGGGTTGAAGGAAAATTATGAATTTTGACATGAACAGTCATTAAAAGTCAAAATAGATCTCAAATGGGGGGGTGGGGGGGGGTGACGGCTAAAATTTGCCCCAATTTATTTTTGCTTGTCGAAATTTTCTAATTGAGATTCCAACATTCGATAGACCTTCATTTTCTCAAGAAGTTCGGCAAACTTCATTCGTCACTACTCACTCAAGTCTTTATACAAAGGGAATACAGATGCTGTGGTATAATGTAACAGTTATAGCAACAGACGGAACACCTATAAAAGCAAAAGCTCTATTAGACAGTGGAAGTCAAATCTCGTTTATATTTCAAGATTTAGTTAACAATTTAAACTACACCCCATATAAAAGAAATACTATGTTCAAATAATTGAGATTGATCTTCCTTACAGGTAAGTCGATCGAATCTTACAATTATTTTTCGCATCTCCGTTCTTCTACGACTCGTGTTGGTAGATATTTAGAGTAAATAATTAGCGCGAGTAAGTGCAATCAAAAAAGTTTCTAAATTATGTGAAAACGGTTTTTCTTGAATAATTTTTAAGTACTTAATATAATTTAATCACATAAATAAATTTTTTTATTAAATTATATTAAGTACTTTAAAAGTTATTTAAGAAAAACCGATTTATAGCGGCGTCTATCAGGGACACATATCTCCGTAAAGAGGGTCTGTACGAAAAAATTTTATAGGAACTTGTCATCTTATTTTTTCATGTTCTATCTGCACCCAAGAGATTTCCCACATTTTCCCGGACACCCTGTATATTATCTATCATATATTATTTACCATATTATTTCACCGCTTTTTACATCAATATATACCTATTTATTTGTTATCTTATATTTAAAAATTTAAATTTTTTATAAATTTTCCGTAAAGGCTTTTAAATAACTTTGATTACTTAAGGGGAAACTGAGGCGACAACCAACAACAATAGAGTAGATATACATTATTTTTTTTCTTAATGATGGTGACTGCGCATGCTCAGATACTCATGACATAAAGAGGGTGCAACATTGACACCCTTATATATAAATATTATTACAGAAAAAGGGAAGCAATATATAAACAACTGTAACTATTTGAAACGTTTTGAATTTCATGTTGATATAGTAGATAGTAAGACTAAATAAGTACAATTATTTTTTAGGGACACAGTACAATTACTGCTTCTGAAAAAAATGTAGTTTTTAGCAGGTTATTTAAATTTTGCTATGTAAGCAAGGCAAAATTTATAATATGAAGCCTTTAGAACCACTTTACATGAATACCATGGTATGCAGAGGGTAAAAATAGCAGTACAATTACGCCCAAATGTCTAAAACAAGTTACGGGTGACGATGATGTGATTAAAATAACTACTAAATGCTTAGATAGACTTTGCATGTAAAAAGAGTGAAAAAACCANATGCAAGACATTTTCAATAAATTTACCTATTTCAAACGCGAAATAACTTAATATTTACAATCGACTCTCCGAAAATAATCATTGAAATATATTTAACTTATTAAAAATTAAAATTAAATCAAAAATGTTACAGCCGACAACTTTTTAAAAAAGCTAAATCGTACTAAGGTTAATTGGTCTAAAACCCAAGGAAACTACCAATGAAACATATGTATTTCCAAGGTAACGTTTGGGGCGGTACAGTTTTATTAACAAAATTAAATACGAACACCCTGCATGTTTTATCGGGACAACCTCTATATGTATTGTGAAATTACAAACAAGACCTTCGATCATGAATGATTATAAACCCCGTGACCAGTAACTTCGTCTGGAATAGTAATTAGGTTTTAGCGGCTGGTGATTGGTGTAACTTTGAGTGTAACCTGAGATTTATCCAACAAATCAGCGATTGCGTTATCTCGAACGTAGACGTTATGATTTAGAGATTTTGATTTGACGTTGACGGTACCAGTAATGTGCAATATTGCGCGAGGCTTATAAGACAAATCTACCCGTTTGAATATACGTATTTGTTTATTTAAAATATATTTAGACTATTTAAACTTCAACACCTTGTATCTTCACAACGAAGACTTCGAAGACAAAAAATTCAAAAGAATTGGAAAATTAGGACCAATAGTTATAAAAAATCCCGTCACTGCGAAATGGGCCTTTTTGGATAAATTTATTACGTTTATATTTAATCAATCAAATGGATGATATATAAATCAAAAATTTCAACACTAACCTTAGATTTTTCAGCGGCTTCACGATCCTCCTTGCTATCGTCACATTAGAGCGTCATCCCGGGGATTTGTTCGTAATCCGTTTAGGTATCTGGTGTAGTACTTAAGGAAACCTGGAAAAAAAATATTACGATTGAGATTTTCTTAAATATCCTAAAATATACAGAGGGATTAATGCGACTACCATCTTGGAATTTGGTATAAAGCCGGCATTGTCGACCCGCGTGCAGTACAAGTAGTCCGTCTCCCTAACGTAATACTGTTGTCGGGTCCGTATTATAAGCAAGTCTCTTTGCGGTATTGTATGTTTGTATATTGGGGCCCTACAATGCGATTAAAAATTAATTAATGGCACAATTCCCGTAAATAAAGTACAAACACTTACCTATACATATTATTGTCGATGGCCTGAATGAACTCGGCGAGCGTACGCTGCTGTCTCCACGTACAGGTAGCTGGGAGGAGGTCTGGAATACCTGACGGCCTTCTGCTTGTAATAGCCATTTGATTTTGGAACACATTCCGACCATATTACAAAGAAATCAAAGAAAACGTCAAGTACGAGTGAGCGGAAGGTACCCGATTCATCAACGGGGGATGCTCTTTACAAAACTCTACGCTAATGATGATGTTCCCGTCACGGTCCTCATGAAGAACACGCCACTATCACCCAAAGCCATTCTTTGTTGTCAAATGAATGAAAACAAGTATCCGTTCACCATAACGTTGGTAGTGACAGCCCAACGTAAATTTTTCCAACCTTCGCCTTTTTCTCGATATGCTTAACTAGCGACATGACGCTGTGCGGCCTAGGTTTGCAGAGGGGCCCCTGGGAGAATCTCTTCAAAGGCAGCCTGCAGAAATTCCTCAAGCGCGCCGGGTCTTGTGGGTTTGTACGAATGGCGACCGGAGTGCAATGCTGGATGAGGTTGACGCCACCCACTTTAATCCTCAGAGTCATTTCGGAGGTGCAAATAGCTGCAAAAACCAAATTTCTCAATTATTTTCTCTTATTTTTATCAAACTCAAAATTCAAATCCAAAATTCACAATTTCAAGAACAAATTCAAACTTCGAATGAGAAATTTCGAGTTCCAGGTTGAAATACCAACTTCAACTCAAAATTTTTTGTTCCAACTCTAAATTTTGAGCATAATTTTTTCCAGTTAAAATTTCACATAGTCAAAGTTCACGTTGAAAATGAAACTTATTAAAACGGCAAGATCGAGATTACGTTAAAACATAACATTAGGTTTTACCGGCTGGTAATTGGTGTAGCTTTACCCGAGATTCATTCAATAAATCAGCGATTGCACTATCTCGAACATAGATGCAACGGTTTGTCATTGTTCGTAGTAAACGAATAATTAATATGGGCGACGTTAAAATTTAGAGATTTTTATTTGACGGTACCAGTAATGTGCAATGTTGGTTGCCTAAGCTCGGCGGTCACGAGGCTTGTAATACTTTATGAAAGCTCCATACACGCATCTGTCTTTCCACTTATCGCTTATTTTCAGCAGTAATTGATTGTTTGTTTACTTTTAAAGGAAAATATCAAAATTTCCTTTCATTCCTTTTTTCGTGGCAACCACAAATATTATTTTTTAATAAGAACGTTGTGTAAATAGAAAATCATTATTATGTTATTAAAACAAAGACCGCATTAGAAATATATACAGGATGTCCGGAAGTGAATAAACCCGTTTAGATCAATAACATTTTGTTAGACAATAAGTGAAAATGTTTTACATCAGATTTTTAAGATAACTGCGTCGTTGCTAAAGATATTTCCATACTTTTTTTTTTTTTTAAATGAGCCGCTATCAATTTGAATTTATATTTTTACTTAAAAACTAGTAATACCAAAGAACAATTTCGAGTTTTTTTTTGCCGCTACAGGTTTTGAGAGAACCTATTTTTTGAGATGTCCATTTTACTTTTACAAATAAATAATTGTGGCTAATCATAATTGTGATCACTGACAGACAGTCAGAAATTTAGAGATATTTGCTAATATAATTGACCTTTACTTATTTACATTGCAACAAATTGTTTTATTATGATTTAGACTGATTTACCTCCATCCAATTTCATGGGATACCTGCCAATTTTTCAGATCATAAATCATAAAAAACATTTCATTTTGTAACAAACTTATCAAAATAAAAGTAAAATTTAATTGTGTTCTTCTAAAAACTCCAACAGTCAAATAAAAAAACAACGATGTGTAAGTCATTTTTAACAAGCTACCTATTTTAAACGCGAAATAAGTTAATATTTATAATCGATTACAAGAAAATATTCATGGAAGTATATTTAAATTATTAAAAATTAAAATTAATTTAAAATGTTTCAGCCGACAACTTTTCAAAAATAACTAAATCGTACTAAGGTTAATTGGCCTAAAACCCTAGGAAACTACCAATGAAATATATTTGAGTTCCAGGTTGAAACACCAACTTCAACTCAAAATTTTTTGTTCCAACTATAAATTTTGAGCTTAATTTTTTCCAGTTAAAATTTCACATAGTCAAAGTTCACGTTGAAAATGAAATTTTTTAGTTAAAATTTCCAAAGCCAAAAATTTCGAGTTTGAACACAAAATTAAAAATTCATAAATCAATACTAATACAATAACCAAATATACAGGGTATCCCAAAAGTGACGACCGTCCTTATGGGTTTTGATTGAGGGGACAAAAACAAATCGAAAATCAGGGGTGGAAAATTTTTCGATTGTTTTTCTTTGCCGAATTATTCAAAAAATTATTAAAAAAAAACTAAAAATGAACATTTGAGCTGGGTTATTAAATATTTATGTAGTTCAAAGCTGTATTTGCTGCAACTGTATGTTTTTAAATGAAAACTTACCATTGCCGTTGCTGCATGACGTTCCGTTAGCAGTTAGACTAAATTATTGGTTTCAACATGATGGAGCTCCATCATATTATGGTTTACGAATATAAAATTATCTGAATCAAAACTTCCGAGACAGATAGATTGGAAGAGGTGGACCATGGCCTCCTGGATCACCAGATCTGAATCTCCTAGATTTTTCTTTTGGGATTATTTAAAAGAAAAGATTTATAGTCCGTATATACGCTGCTGTCGCGTTAATAGACCAAAAGATGCTACAAAGAGTTCATACTTCAATGTTGAATCGTGATAATCTTTGTCTTGAAGTAGAAGGCAACTTATTTGAACACCTTTTGTAAAAACAATTTCTATTATTTAAGCCCATTATTTACTTCAGAATGATTGGTCATTGCGGACTATCTGCATGTATGCAAGAACAGCATATTTAAACTCAGAAAAAAAAAATGGATTGCGAAGGGTCACATACGTTATGTTCACAGAGGTGGACGTCGAAAAGTAAGCACCACCTAAGAATAAATCCTTTTGACATGGCAGTAGCGGCTTCCTTTAAGACGAATTTTCGTGGATCAGTGCCAACTGCAAGGAAGGGGTGAAAGATTCGGAGCTGAAGAATTATGTGGCTGTAAATATAGTTGCTTTGACTCCCCAGTTTAAAAAACAGAGGTTAGAGTTTGCAAGAAAGACAATTTGTAGGAAGCCCAGTCTTGCTCTGATGCTTCTGTCCGTGTCTACCCACCAGAGATTATAAGGTATTCGGAGCCTTATGTGAAACCCACACAGCGCAGCGATGGATTCTCCATTAACGTTTGGGCTTGGATAAGCTGCCAAAGTCCTGATGTTTGTTGCGACTATGCTGTATCCTCAGAATTTCAGGATAATTGTGGTCAGAATGGTTCATTGATAACAACATCGATGTTTTACCTTGGCCCTCAAAGTCCTGGGGATATAGGTGAAAAAAATGTATGGCAGAAACTTCCGTCCAGTTAACGTCGAAGAACTTTGGGAGGCAATTGAAAACACATGGGATAACATCACTGAGGATTATAACAAGAACATTAATTTTATCAATGCCATGGAGATTGCAGTGTTATAGACAAAAATGGTGCTTGGACAAAATACTAACTTTACACAAATCGCATTTTTTTTACGACGAAGTGTTTCATTTTTAGATCTCGTTGACGGCGAATGAATGGCCGTTAGAATGTATAATATATTTCAGTATTGGAAAAATAAATAATTTTCTACCTAATTTGGATTTGTTTTGCTCACTAGAACTAGTATGATAGACACACATTAAATTTGACATAATGACAGTCGATTTGAACCTCACATTTTCAAGTCAGCTTCACAAAGGCCAATTATAGACAATATAGAAAACTATACTTATCTACTATTGCTTATAAATTATATGTCTTGGTTTCCATAAACACAGACCTCAGTTTTGAGACAAAAAAATGGATTTTCACGTTTTTAGTTTTTTGAATACTTTTTCGAATAACTCACTACTAGGGGCATAGTGTAAGAAAAAATTTATGCCGTTTTCTACTTACATATCGTTTTAAGTATTGAACAGATCCCGATCTGGGATTTCGGAGGTGGAGGCGGAGTGTCTTCTTGTAAAACGTCAATAACCGCTGCTTTGCCTAACAATACCTTGGACTTCTTCACGTGAGGATGCGGAATTTTTACCTTCACATGTGCAGCTTTTCGTATAAAATAAATTATAAGTACTTAATTTAATTTTTTTGACGAGAAATAATTGACTAAATTTATTTTTTTAACATTTACCTACAACTTGTTTGAGGGATCAATGTCGTCGGGAATACCAGGAATAATATTCTCATCGTTAGGATCTAACGTAAGGATGGAAGGCCCAAATAGATTTCATATCCTCCACTCCCCATATCACATAGTCTTCCCACCTGCCGTTAACCAAATCCTCGGTGTTGTTCTGCTCGTGGTCAGGCCTTGGCTTATTCCATTTGTTATTAGTCTGTGGCTTATTCAATCTTTAAATTAATGAGAGAAAAAATTTAAAACCTATTACCGTACAAGCGTAGCATAACAAATTTTTGAGCTTCTTATTGATGCCATATTGAATTATTGAATTGTGAGTTCAAGGATGTATAATATTTGAGTGAAAAGATTTTATTAAAGGGCAAAAACGTCAATTTCATAATTTATTTAATTTTATTGTGGTAGCCATGAAAAATCAAACGAAAATGTTAACATTTCTGTTTAAACGTAAACAATTAATTTACTGCTATAAATAAGTACTCAGACGTTTTTATTACTTATTAGTAATAGCATAATATTCGATAAGTGAAAAGCTAGACATTTTTACGTTTTATCGTGAAAAATTTGCAATTATTTTTTTCCCACTCACTTATTGAATAAGTGCATTACATTACATTACAAACAAAATAATAAAAACATTTGAGCACACACCAATAACTGATTTTTTACTTTTAAACAGAAATATGAAAATTTTATTACCTATACATCATCGAATTAAAAATTGAATGCTTCATTTCTTCTTCCAAGTTTTAATGTGATTGTGATTTAGCCAATAACATATTTTAATAATTTAGTATAACAAATCTTTCTTAACCTCACATTCTCTGATTTCCCTCACCTAGCAGATAGTGAATCAGAGACAATAGCAGTGTTGACAAATGACAACAGCCCTTTTCTTTTATTGAGTATTGGTGAAATATCATGGTTAAGTATTGTGCCAATTTTGACCTGTCGTTTACAATATTCTGCCAATATGTGGAAAAAATATTTTTCCAAATACTGTTTAAGATTTTGAAAATGTATGAATTACAGCGAGATGCTCGATGTTCATCACTGGTATCAGTGGTATCTTATGAATATGATACCAGTGAAAAATTGATACTGTAATTCAAATTCACAATTATAAAAAAATAACTTTAAAATTTAAAAGTAAATACAGGTAGGTAGGTATATGCTTATAGGCGATTTAGTGTTTTTATGATCCATTGATAACATAAAATTATTTATTTTAATGATGTTTTCAGAAAGAGAAAAAAAATGAAATTTCAGAATAAGCAAAAATCACTAATAATAAAATAGATACCAAAAAAGTGTATATGTATATTTTAGAAAAATCTGTTAAATCAAAAGAGGGAGGTACATATATACCTACCTTCATTCGTATTTTTATGGATATGTGATATAACACAATACAGAATTAACGAAAACAAATGTAGAAAAACAATAGTTATTTGTTTAACTAAGCCGTAAAGGACAAGATTTAATGCCGGTAATGGTATTTAATAGACTAGGCGCAGCCGAGTCTATTAAAGCAGCCAAGGCATTAAATCTACTTTACTGTCAACTTAAACACATAATTTTTACGCCTATCAATTTTAATTTTATCATAATAGCAAACAAAGCTATTTATGTTATATTATTATTAAAAATATTAAAATTGTATTCAAATTGGATTCAATAGTTCATAAACCATCCACTAATGAAAATAATTCAACCTGCATAGACGAAGTAAATGTGTCTCAAAACAAACAGGACAAAGGACATTCTTTACAGACTGTTCTAATTTCACTATAAATGTTTACAATAAATAAAATTACTTTCATTAAAAAACAAATTTTAATTTTTAATTTAGCAGCAGTAAAAACGATTTTAGTGCCTAGGCAGTAAATGTGACACTTTAGTGTCTGACAGCCGTCATTAAAACTATGCCTTTAATGTCGATTGGCAGAAAATTGTTTTATCAGTATCAAAATACAAATAATATATATAGGGTATTTTCAAATCAACTGTACCAGTGAATTTACTGCTAAAAACTTTCAAAGTTCCCAAAAAATATGGTAAAAATATGGTATAGCGGCTGTAATTTGAAAACAAAAAAGGTACCTATAATAGTAAAATTTTACACAAATTTCCACTAATGTGTGTGCAACTTCCCAACAATCTTTCGAAAATTTCTGCCCCTTGAAGGGGGTTGAATAACCATCTCCATTGTTTGACAAAAATTGTTAAAATTTAAACTTTAAGAGTTTAGTTATAAGGTTTTCGTATATTTTCAAATCAAAAATAGAAAATAAAATATGAGAACTGGTAACACTATTAGTTATCTTATGACCTGCTGATGACCTTGGAGGCAACAGGTCTTTCAATAAAGATATATTAAAAAAAAAACAAACCCATGAATTTAAAGTTCTAAAAATAAATAGACCAACTGGAAACAAGTTACACATTCACTGCGAAAAATTAGGAACCACCACGGAATGTAGGCGATTGAATTTTGAAATTTACGTAATATTATTTAAAAAGGCTAGTCATTAGGATATAACTGAACAGGATAAAGTTTTCAGTGAACTTTTGCAAGTTATTTTTATCCTATCGTCCCTTAAATAGGAAGGAATAAGTACCTACTAGGCTGCATTATTGCAAAATACCTAGGTAGTAGAGTAGGTATTTGCATCGAATGGGTACCTCTTGTAATTGCAAGAGAATTCAAGGGTACCTCTACTAATCATACTATATAAAGCATAATTATTTTCAATGTAAAATCTTATATAACATTAATATTCAATTTGTGTATACCTCGTGGTTTAATCTCCTATCGTTTGCCCATGTAACATACCTATTGTGTCGGCGTTATTATTAATGGATATGCTATTCATTGTCGTTCGAATGGTAGTAGCACAGCTGTAAACATTTCATATTTTAAAAGGTATGTTTTTATTCAGTCGAGGAAAAACACGCTAATACGCGGTTCGCGTTCGCTTGTAGGTACCTGGGTACTAGCCTCGCGAATTTACCTTGTGAATTGTGAAAATATCCTGTGCCAATGTTTTGGAATAATAATAAGAAAGTTCGTTATTAAAGACATTATAGTAAGTTTATAAGTTTTCCCTTATCGAGCGAGCAGTTTTTTTGCCAGTGTTTTATTGTTGCATTCGGTTTATATGCAATTTTGAGTTTGGTATTATATTTCGAAAAAGCATGTATTCCGGCTTTTAATATTGAAATTAATTCTTCTTCTTCATCATAGGGTTTAGATGTTACCTATAGAATAAATAAGTTCATATCGGTGTATTCGAGATAATATTATATTGAGGTGTATTTACAACTTATTTAAGATAAAAAGGGAAAATGGGGCGTGGTGGTTATCATTCCAGCAGAGCAGAATTTCTATCTGACGAAGCCATCTTAAAGTACAATAGAAACGGAGGATGTTTTGTAACCACCAAGAAAGCCATAGCCTTCGTAGTTTTTGCCTTGGGGTCTTTACTTGCAGTTGTCCTTCTGATGTATTTTTACGGACCTAACAGGCACGAGCAGAAGGTAAGTTTTCAGTTACCGTAGTAATAGAGGTAGGTACCGATAGGTAGGTAGGTAGGCAAGTATAATACTACTATACATACCACTATAACTTATACATATAAATAAATTCCATATATCAAACTGTAAAAAGAAAATTTTTTGGAACAAACCAATAAAGAATTGTAGTAAACATGCGTATCAAGACTAAAACCTCCGTTTGTGAAATGTCATTTACTGAACGACGCATTTATTTTGAAATACAAGAATGATTGAAGAATAGTTTTTTAATTATTTTATCTGGGAAACTACAAAGGATAAGTATTTGACATTTGGTAGTGATGTATAACTTGATATGCCCTTCAAAAAACTTTTGTACCTACTATAAACATAATCACCTCGCAGAATGCTTTTGTCACTGCGAAAATTTTAAGGAATGCTTGTCCTTTCAACATTTTTATAGTTTAGATGGATTTTTTTGTTCTATTGTTATCTTACCAGAAATGTGATTTCTTGTCTTTTCTTTTATAAAACGCCAGCCTTGAGTACTTGATACAAATTAGTGACTGGCACTGTTCATTCATATGTTATGTTCAATGATGTCCCGTAAAAAATGCGATTAATTGCTTACGAAACCTTGCTGTGTTGCGTAAACAAATAACACTTCATTATTCAATGTTATTTTCTCTTAAATATAAAACTGTAGCGTATTTCTTACACTATAGGTGATTTTGGAATTATACATTTAGGGCAAATTTTGAAGATTCCAAGTTTAGTAAATTAATATGACTGCAAAAGTTGTAAATTTTATGATTCAATAAAAAATATAATACATGTGCAGCAACGCACAGAAACAGTGACGGGTATTTAAAAAAAAAAATAAGGTCTGTAATTTTCATATAGCATGGGCATATTAAAAAAAAATGTGAATTTTTTATACTGGTCATACGGTACGAGGGACATTTGTACCACACTAAATGGTAGTGGCAGCGACTACAATTTGAAAAATGATGACGAGTTGCTACTGATCATGTATAATATGGATATTTTTATGTGCAAATCATGCAAAACTATTCATGGGGATGTCACAGTTTACATATTCCAGTGAGTCATACAAATTTATCTCTTCTAACCAATACTCGGAATGTAAAAATGCAATGGTCAGTTAGGTCGTCATGGTCTCCGAATTGGTTACATAACTTTGTTTACCTTTAGTCAAATGATTTTTAACTAACCATGTGAATTAATTTCAACCTACAAACGAATTCATAGCGAGAATAATTCTGCATATAATGATGAATGACTGCGAAATCTAGATTTCTTTACTCCATCGGTTCTTGATTGGAATAAATAAAAAATTACCTTTCGATTTCACCTTGACGAAATAAGGTTAAGTCTTTTCAAAATAGAATATGTATCCACAATAAATTAAATTTGTACATAAATTGCAAGGCAAATACAAAAAGTATATAAAGATATCTGTGCGCGTAGTAAAAAATTAATTACTAATTTAATGAGTTTTCAAGGCCATCATTATAATGAGAATGAAAATTATTTGATATAAATTATGCTCATAGTTCGCAAGTATTTATAAACGCCATTGCGCTTTACGTATTTGCACAGACACATAAATTTGCTATAAATTATTATGGCAACGATGTTTCTTCAGCGGGGGCGTTTTGTTCCTGTTCCTGTAAGGTAAATGCTTAGGTATACGTTGTCTGTACGAACGCAGTCGGGAAGGATTTACACAGAGAAGGCTCCTGTAAAGAACGAGGGTAACAACAAGCTGCTCCTATTAAAAATTGGGAACTGAAAAAAGAGCCAATATCTAAGTCGAGAGCTAAACATTACGTTCCTCATAAAAGCATGGACAGAAAAAAAAAGCGGAGCAGCATACTTTAACCGAGAATAAAAATGTGGCGTTATTTGTATGTATACATATCTTATGTGGTTCCCGTCATGAGAAAAATATTGGTTGTACCTACTATTGTAGGTAAATCGGATTCATAAAAGATACGTGGCTGTCTAAAGCAAAAATATGTTCCTTAAAAATAAAACGTAGCTATTTGACGCTAAATGTGACATCACAAATTAATGTGTTTTCTCATTTTTAACAATCGGTGCAGTATGTCGAAAACTTAATTAAAAAAATTTCTTTTTTAACTATCAATAAATTGTCTTTACTGTCATTAGAGATATATGCACAAACTATGTTTCCGTATAAAGTTCAGTGGAGAAAATTTTGAATTTACGAGAAAACGCCACTTTATAAACACGACTGCATGTCTTAAAATTACTTTTTTTACGTGATTCATATACAGAATACACAAATACCAATATTTTTAATGACTTCAGTATTGACCATTTTAAACATTTTGGAAAAATATTTTAAAAACTGAAAAAATATACAAAATTCCAAAAATTGATTGTACATATTAAAAATTTGTAATGAACATCTGTCCTAGTTTATTTCAAAACAATATATCCAAATGTGTACTCACACACAACTACTTTTCTTTCCGTCGACACCGCTGAATTTGTTCATTTTTCTGAACCTATTGATCCTTGTAAAAAAATAAAAAATAATATCGTAAATGTAGGATGTAGATATAAAGTATTAAAATGGGCATAACTTTTCTCCTAAAACTTTCGCTTTTCCTAATTTGCTTTTCCGTACAAACCAACGCTTAATATTCCCTATAGTTACGCTATAACATTTTTCAGATTATAATGGAATCCAACGATATAGAAAAACTTATCAATGACACGTTAAACGAACAAGTACCTAAAGAAGAATTACGTTTACCGAATACCATCCGTCCGTTACACTACCGATTATGGATTCATCCAATATTAGACGAGTACGGTGAGAAAAATTTCACTTTCAGCGGTCGCGTAAAAATCGTCGTAAATTGCCTGAAAGAGACAAACAAAATAGTTTTGAACTGGGACGAATTAAATATCACCGATTCGGATATCAGTATTTACAGTACGAAAGGGACCATGTCGGAATCGCTAAAAACTCCGTTCAGCCATCCACTAACTAGAAGAGACTTGGGAGAACTCGGCGAAGAGGATAACGTAACTATGTTTTTCGCCGAGGGCAATTCAATGTTGACAACCACCGAAGAAACTACCACGGTAACGGCCACGACCGACGCGACGGTGGAAATTGCAGAGACGACCTCTGAAAGCAGCAAAACTAAATCGGAACTGATACCGTGGCCTGTAAAGGAGGTATCTACGAATGAGGAAAATCTCAAACTCACCATTGGTACAGGGAAGAATTTGCAACAGGGCGAAGAATATATGATCGATATAAAATTTACCGGGCAAATACTGAATAACCTGGTAGGATTGTACAGAACCCATTACATAGATTTATCGGGAAAGACGAGGCAAGTACGACATAATAAAATCCATTTCATCATTTTCCTGTTTTATTAAAAATACAGGTGTTTCTAATAAGTGCGTTCTTTTCAAGGGATAATCCATTTATTTATGGTAGGTTTGCAATGACATCACACTACGAGATATAGCACTAGATTGTAGTGGTGTAGTACGAGAGGGTACAGTGTGGCCAGGTTGTAAATTTTTTCAGGATATTTAAGAAAATTAATTTTTGATAGAGAATGCAGTTTATTAGAAATGTCACCTAGAATCACAGATTATGTGTAATCTATTTAAATAATTCATGAAACAGCCAAAAAACTAAATTTAATTTGGAACTATGTAACATAATTCACAATTTTAACAGACATAATCCAACATTTTTGACACAAAGTTTAAATATTGTTAATAATATTTAAAATACAGTTCATAATCGGCGGTACAATTACAACTTACGTCTCTTACAACGGTAAGTGGTAGAAGTAGCCCCCAATTTTCACGTTCATTTTCAAAATAGTTTAATGAGAACCCCCACTATTTCTTGAGCACGCTCGATAAAGATTTCGTCACGCTGCGTTAATGCTTTGCACTGTACGAGTACGTCGTTAATTTATTAGTTCTAAAATAGTATATTACGTAATAAGTGTTGTAAAAAGCATTTTACCTACGACCACTACTGTAAATACTTAAAAACACAACGTCTGCGATCAATGTAAGATCCCTATTACGTAAGGTAAAAAAATCGTACAGTTTTCCTAGCGACCGCCTAGCAACGGTCAATACAATACGGTTTGTATTGACCGTTGCTAGGCGGTCGCTAGGAAAACTGTACGATTTTTTTATCAAGCTGTGCGATTTTTTTACCGTACGACGTAATAGGAATCTTACACTCATCGCAAACGATGTGTTTTTAAGTATTTACAGTAGTGGTCGTAGGTAAAAAACCTTTCATATGCTTCAGTCGATTCTAATGCACAAAAATCTCACGGAGCTGTCATCGAAAATAACGAAAACGTCAAATGTCTGTCAACTGGTGTAGTAATGTAAGGTGTAGTATACTTAAAACAATAAAATTTCCTAGTTTGAGGAAAGCTAATGCGATACAGAACAGAAATTTAGGGTTATTCTGTCAGTTGCACTCAATTACTAAATGTGACGTAATTGCACACTTCTCGTAAATGGACCATAGGGGACGTGAAAATAAACAATATTCACTAAGCAAGCTGTGGACTGAAATATCATATTTTATTATATTTTCGAGATAATAATTGTCAAATCAAAGAAACGGACAGTTTTTAATCTGGCCTCGTTGTGCAGAGTGGACGTAGAACGTCACCTCGCAACGTTTTTTCATTCTAGATGTTTGCTTTATAATATTTTTTTATGAGCTTTCATCATCATAAATCGAAATTAAGTAATTCTACAACTATTGCTCGAAATTATTTTCACGAGTTAAAACGGTAAAAATTATCTGGCTTGCGTTTCATAATCCATTGCTCTGCAAGGCATCTGTCTAACACATTCAGTTTCATACACAGGGTGTTGTTCCACCTAAGAGAGATTCTTCTGTAACTATGTAACTGTTAAATTTATAAAAAAAAATGGTTTTAATAAAAGTTGTCTGGAATCATGTGGGCCATACAAAGAAAATTAGGCGCTATCTAGCCTCATTTAGAGAGCTGAAATAGTGATTTTTTTTTCAAAAACAACTGGTTATCTCGAAAACGGTAAGTTTTAAACACCATCTACATTTAATAAACTCTACCTAATATTAACCTAGGAATTCAAAAATGCAGTAATATACAGGGTGTTCCATTTAAAATAACAAAGTTACGTAACGCCCACGCGAAATCGAACACCCTGTAAAGCTAAAAATATTTTCTTTACATGGCCCATATGATTCCAGGCAACTTTTATTAAATCCATTTTATATAAATTTTACAGTTGCAGAGTTACAGAAGAATACCTCTTAGGTGGAACATAACCAAGTGGGGAGCATTTATATCGGGATAAAAAATCGAGTGTGCAAAAAGTCACACGAGCAGTTGGAGGAGCACAGTTGGAAAAAATTGTTTATTTTCACGTCCTCTAATAACTATCAATTTGAAGGAAGGCGTTTATTTCAGAAACACCCGGTTATAATTCAATAAAGCGATTGCTAACCGAGCTTTCAGGTGGTTGGTAACGACTCATTTTCAGCCGATTCACGCAAGAAGGGTGTTTCCCTGCTTCGACGAACCCAAATTTAAGGCTCCCTTTGAGATAAGCATAGCCAGGAGGACAAACATGACCGCGTTATCCAATACGCCTCTAAGACAGACGGAACCCATGTAAGTATGTAATTAATAATGCTATTCAATGCTATTACATTTCGCAAATGTGCGATCCATTACAGGAACGAGACCACAGGTTGGGTATGGGACCATTTCGAAGAGACACCCCCAATGTCTACGTACATAGTGGCGTTCACAGTGAGCGACTTCGAAAGTATATCATCCGACTTATCGACGACAGGACCCGTAATAAAGATCTGGGCACCCAGGGATGATCTCTCCCAAGCGTACTACGCCTTAAACATCACCCACGAATTAGTGCCGTTCTTGGAAGATTATTTCGACATTAAATACCCCCTGCCTAAGCTGGATATGTTGGTGATTCCTAATTTCGGTAAATCGGCTATGGAAAATTGGGGGTTAATCTCATTTAGGTAAATCGCAGCTCCGTTCATATTAATTTTCTTGATAGTAATTTTGCAACGTTTGCAGAAAGTCTTCCCTCTTGTTCGACACGAATTCCAGAAGCATTAAAACGAAAAGTTTCATAATGGCCAAGGTAGCTCACGAGTTGGCCCATCAGTGGTTCGGCAATTTGGTAACCATGGAATGGTGGTCCGATTTATGGTTATATGAAGGATTCGGAACGTTCATGGCCGAAGTGGCAATCACGCGTGTAAGTCTATATTCCGGTCTAAAATTTCTCAAGGCAAAATTTACCTATCAAATATTTATAATTTTTTAATTTTTCAAAATTTAAGTGTCTCGTGATTTATTTCTATTCTTTTGTTCATCAAATTCAATAAAAAAAAAATATTAGTTCGTTGATATTTATTTTTAGAAGTCGCTCGAATACATTTTAGGTACCTACACTACTAAGAAAGTTAAAATAATTATGAGTGACCTTTAGAAATTAAAATATCGATTTGAAATTTTCAGATTCGTAATTTTTTCAATATAGAAAATGATAACGAGAAAAAAAAATTCTTTTTGACGATTTTGGAAATTTTTAAAAATCTCGAGCGACCTCTAAAAAAATTTTTTTGATTTCATTTTTTTAAAACATAATAAACTAACATATTTTCACAAGACACTAAAAAAAATATATTCGTTTTTTTTTTTTTGGGCCACCCTAGTCTATATGTAAGTATACATAAAAGTATGTAAAATGTATGTGATTTTCCTGAATAATTTCGATAAAATACAGGTTTGGGAGGCTTAATAGTACGTGTTAACAAAATGTTAAAGGTCGAAGGTAGCCTCTGTTATAAATATGACGCCCCCTCAAAGTTACACCCTGTATTGTATAAGAAAATAGTGGCCTACCTAATAGCGATGTTTTTTCCAGCTTCGGCCCAGATGGCACGCCTACAGTAGCATCAAAATCAGGGATACGTATAACACGCTTTACTTCGACACGCTTAAATCGACGCGTAGCATACAGACGCAAATCGAAAATAACGGTCAGATAGATCAAATCTTTGATACCATTATTTATCAGAAGGGCAGCAGCATTTTGAAAATGTTAAACTACACTTTGTCCGAGAACATATTCGTACGCGGCATTCAGGATTATTTGAAAAAATAGTGAGTCAGTCTTAACGCTTAAAAGGAAAACGCAATAACAAAACAATGTTTGATTTTCAGTTCGTATCAGTCTTCGAGTCAAGACGACTTGTGGGCCGTGTTCACCAGAAAGGCGCAAAACGAAAGCGTCATTCCGAATAGTGTAACTGTGAAGGACCTGATGAAATCCTGGTCTACCCAAAGCGGCTATCCCTACATCACAGTAATGAGAAACTATACCGCTTCGGAAGCGGTATTAAATCAGACTAAAATGACCGAAGACACCAATATAACAGCGGATACGTTGTGGTACGTCCCGATCACCTACATGACGGAAAATGATAACAACGTGAGGATTTCGTGGCTGGAAAACGAACGCGAAACCGTCTTAAGTTTGAATAGTACCGGAAATGACTCCTGGTTGCTCCTAAACATAGACGAGACGGGTAGGTTTGGCCGAACGTTTATCACTTACGGGGAATAATATTATTTTTCAGGTTTCTATAGAGTTACTTACGATACCCGCAATTGGAAACTCTTAGTTCGGCAACTCAGACGGGACCCCGGGAAAATTCCAGTGGCCAATAGGGGACAGCTTATAGACGACGCCTTCCAACTGGCGAACGCCGGGATTATCAATTATACCATCGCCTTCGACTTGGTCAAGTACTTGCACATAAAGGAGCCGAATTACATCCCGTGGTATAGCGCGCTGAGGAATGTGGAAGAATTAAGAGTGATAATAAGTAATTACGAGTACTCGGGACTGTACGACAATTTCCTGCTAAAGTTGGTGAAACCCATGTTCCACGAGCTAGGAACGACGCAAGGGAAAGACGACACCCAAAACGAAAAACTGCTGAGGCTCCATATAGTCACGTCTGCCTGCAAACTGAGATACGGACGATGCATAACGTGGGCCAGAAGCAAATATGAGGAGTGGACGCAGCAGCCTAATCCAGATAAAGACAATCCGTAAGAATAATAGCACAGGCACACGAAAAAGAAAGACTAAACCTATGTATCCGAATCCGGGGCCGAATTGCTCCCCGGATTATTCGGATTCAGTCCAGTCTTTGGAACGGACAACTTTTCTTTTTTGTGCGCCCGTGTAGTGATTTTATAATGACGGTAGGGGCGAAAGTGATTGCAAATCTTGTTTGCAGGATACCAATCGACTACAGGTTTATCGTGCAATGTTCGGCCATCAAATCGGGGGGGCCCATCGAATGGGACTTTTTATGGAATAGGACACTGTCCCCTTCAGTCGCGCCGGTGGATCTACAAACGGCTTATCTAAGTTTAGGTTGCACCTACGACCCGTGGTTAATTAACAGGTACCTATGCATTTAATAGGATAACTTAAGATGTGAATAAAGGTGTAATTATACGCAATGTATCACCTATGTTCAATTCATTTAGAGGTCTTTTAATATCTCTTGAGCCGCGAAATGCGCGAAAGGCGTGGCGTATCCCAATAATTCTTCTAATAAGCACGTTGTGAAAACATTGACTCAGATGTGCATCATTACAAGTAGACTTGAACTAAGGCGCTCGGGCATCAATAAAGTAAACTGGCGAACGTTCGTTATATATATTTTTATAGTTTAAATTAAAATAATAAAGAATAGGGCATTTTATTATGATATTTGTAATCGGATCAAAGGCTTGTTTACGCTAGAGCTCGAGAGACTGTGAATAATACTAATAATATGTGTAATGTTTTTAGGACGTAGAATAATTTAGGCGACGGTTGGAATTATGTTTCTGCGCATATGAAGGTCAAAGCTCATAAGATTTTAAAACATCTCTACCTACATTTTTCGTGTATAAAAACAATTACAAGTACCTATATTTTATCAGTGTACCATAGAATACTGAAATAATGCAACAGTTTAAGCTAATGACAATGAGTGGATATTTCGTAGGTATCTAGAATATTCACTGGCTGGAAATATTAGTTTGGAGTATGTACCGTATGTGTGGCAATCCATAAATCATCCGGTGGGCGTCCGGACCGGGTTTCAATTTTTGCGATTAAACTGGAAAAGGATTTATGAGACGTATGAAGACGTGTATTTGGTTTTCAGTACGATATTCCATGACTTTGTTAGCCAGTTGTCTACGGAAATCGATCTGGAAGATGTAAGTGTTTCGATGTGTTTACCGCGCTGATATTTATTTTATGATGCATGACATAATCTTCAAATTTTCAGTTAACAACGTTCTACAAGTTGCACCAAAACGATTTAAAATCCGTTTCCGCAATACTCCAGAGTACAGTGGACCGCATGAAGATACGGATCAAATGGAAGACAAAACATTTGGCATCCGTGGTGAATTGGTTGGAGGAAAATACTATATACTAATTATTAATTATTTTCATCCAGTTACAAACTGGATAAAAATATTTATTACAACGTGTACCTTGAAATGAGAACCTCACCACTACGCGGCAACAAAGAGTGTCCGACATATTTAAATTCTAACATTTAATTTAAATTTGTATATACATAATATAGATATATATATATATTATTTTGTAGAATAGAAAATGTATGTAAAATATACGCAAAAATAGTAAGTACGAGTGTTTGGAGTCGAATTTAATCATAAACGTGATGTTTTGAAAACGGCTCCATAAGAGGAGCGCATTAAAAAATAAAATGATTTTTTTCCTTAGGCCTATCGTCTTTTGTTTTCGAGATATAGGGCGTCGAAGATGATTTTTTTAAATCAAGTTTTAACCATCTTTTCGGTTTGGCTAATATATGCTGAGGACAGTTGCTATACAAAAATTGGTAAAATCATGACTAATAGTTGTCACTCTTCATAAAACCGAGATTGAAAGTAATAACCGGTAGCGACTAATTTTACAATTAGTATTAATACGTGAGCTGTATCTAATAGAATAATGACGACATCCATCTCGGACCACAAAAACCACAAATATTTTCGACTAGTATTAAACTTATTTCAAAGTAATTATATAAATGCGAACTGCAGCAATTAATTGTTAAATATAATTAACAGCGATGAAGGAAGTTTCGGAAGGGGATAATGGAGAACAAAGTTATAAGAAATATGCTTTAATTTTTTGTAATATAGGTAATCCATATACTGATTTTTATTCCATACATATTTCATTAATAATTTTAGTAGATTACAGGATTAACAAAGACAAATCCTATCCATCTGGAATACGAAAGGGTTAGGGGAATTTATGTTATACTCGTCTGAATACGTTAGTGGTGTCACAACGAAAACATTCAGCAATAAATAACGTATTATGCTTAAATTGGCTTAATGTACCTACAATGGTTCTGATGTACATCCGCCGAGAGGAAAAACGGCATAGTACTTTATTGAACACCAGTTATACTACAAGAATCGGTGCAGCCTTTTAATTATTGTGTATCATTAATTTAACACAACAGGTAAGTAATCGTATAATCATAAAATTGATATTTACAGGTCTCTATTTATTTAAAAATTATTATACATATTATATTTCTATTGCAATATACATAATTATATTTCGTACCCAATTCATCTGGTCGTTGGCATGATTATATAAACAGTATGAACAACGCAATTTACATAACGTAATAACTGAAAATTTTTTCTACCAAATATTGATATTACGGTTCCTGAATTTTTGTACGAAGTTTATCATTTTAATTAAACAGAAAGGAATTGTTCTCGCCTCTATAAACAAGAAATGACATCTCTGTTATAACAACACTCACTAAGGTGATTGCAAAGAATCATAATAAGAATATTAAATAGTAAGTGGTACCTTACGTTCTCTATTATTTCTTTACAATTGTTATTTTGTTGGTTGTAGTTATACTCGTACGGAATGTAAATGCGAATAATTACAATACCTATAGGTCAATTTATATTTTTGTACAACCCTTATTTAGATGTTAATAAATGTTAACCAACTCACTTGGGTGTTCCGCATTATACGAGTGCTACGAATTATGAATAATAATAATCATAACAATAGAATTAGGTGGGTACGCAATTAATTTCGAGAGAATTACGGTACTCGCACGTCTTTTTCAGAACCATTAAAACGGATAATGTGGATATAACTTTATTTAAATGTTTATAATTTGATGTTACTTACTAAATGACTAATTAACAATGCGCAATTGTGCCGTCACGAGAATCGTTTTCGATACAGATATTACGTAACGTTTATTTTCAGATCCGTCTGAGGATGTGGAGTTTCTCGAGTCTTCTAGTGCTAGGATATTTCACCTCTGTGAGTCGCTATCGCACTTCGGCTCATCACTTTCTCTATAACTCCTGATATATGAAATCTTAAATGTTTATTTAGGTATGTAGTCATCAGAAGAGGAGCATAGATTTAATAGCAGCTCACAGCTTAATATCCCAGGAGAGGTTGCCGCAAGACGTCGTTCCGAATGGATACCACTTATCCCTTCAACCATTTCCGGCGGACGGGTATTTCGACGGAAAAGTAAAAATCACCGCGACAGTGCAACATAAGACTAGCGAAATAATCGTCCATGCCGACCAAGATTTGGTCGTACTGGACTGTAATGTAACTCAGCTCCTAGCCTCATCTGACGAGTCGACAATTAAGTTAGTACCTACTAGATTTTAGTTAAATTTACATGTTCTTCTCAAAATCGGTGTATTTCTTTAATCACACCTGATACACGTTGTATACTGAAATTTATTATTTAAGGCAATCTGCAACATCGAACACGACCAAATTACCTGTGCAATCGACCCAAAAATTAAGTAAAAAATCCTTGTTTACGA
Organism: Anoplophora glabripennis; assembly: GCF_000390285.2. Taxonomy (NCBI): domain Eukaryota; kingdom Metazoa; phylum Arthropoda; class Insecta; order Coleoptera; family Cerambycidae; genus Anoplophora; species Anoplophora glabripennis. Next base: position 1,058,201 of record NW_019416384.1, on the reverse strand, counting down.
TTACCCTCCAGAGTCCAGTGGAACCGGGGGTTATTTTAGAAATCCATATACGATTCACCGGAAGAATATTTAACGACTCGTCAGAGGGCTTGTTCAGAAGCAGCTACGTCGATCCGGTAACTAAAGAAACTAAATGGTTTGTTGCGACGCACATGCGACCGAACTTAGCTAGAAGCGTATTTCCTTGTTTCGATGAGCCCGCTTATAAAGTACCCATTGTGATTACAGTAGGTAGACTTAAAAATATGACCGCCGTTACTAACATGCCTTTGGCAAAAATTGTATCGATGTAAGTATCTAATATTTAAAATCTGCTTGGGTAAACAATTATGGCGGATTCTACGTTACAAATTAACAAAAGAAGTAGCTCTAAACGCGGTTAGTTTTTCGTCTTTCAAATTTGACAAGCAACACGAAAATGTTGTCCCGTCATGAGCAGTAGAATTCCACAACGTCTGTGTAGATTATCATGTCATAGTATACTCAGAAAAAAAAAGAAAAATACCAAGAACTGGCAATAGAAACAGAAAGAATTTGGAAACAAAAACGAGTGCACGTCATTCCGTTTATTATTTCAACTCAGGTAACACACCGCTCTAGTTCAATAAAAACATTCATCCTTCTTACATGTAATATAACATGACCTTTTTTAAATCAGAAATTAACTTCCGATGGAGTTGGTTTTGGCAAGTCCATCATCGAGAGGATACATCGGTGAAAGCTATGAAAAAAAAATAATGATTCAAGTACCTAACTTCTTCAGCACAGACTGGGATAGATTAGAATATTTAAATGATCTATCTTTTCGTTAAGTTTGAATACAATGAAACTCGAAACCGTAACATTTCAGAACAAATATTTATGTGGAGTTTCTTCGTTAATGTGTCAAGCAGAATTCGCCATTTAAATTTAGCCAATGCCAATCGTTTTTAGTTAACCCTGTACAAGGTGATATACATAATTCCTTTTTGTATGCGTCTTACTTCATTGCTATTAAGATATTTGAATGGGATAAAACGTGGACGTATGTAAAAAGTTCTGCGGGATCAGAATATGTAATCAAATAAACAAACAAACATCAATTTAAAAAGACACAGCCGATAAACTGATTTTACGAGGAAAAATATTCTACATTTTTTCCAGAAAATGACATAGTGATTATAAACTTTTCGGTGATAATTATTCATTTGTTTCACCTCCGGCGTGATCGGACATAAATCTTATCAGTATGTACTTATTTTTGACCGATTTCGGATAGGTATTTTCCATTGCGAATCTAGCGATAAGTAATTATCATTTCATAAGCAAAACAATTGTTTCTCTGACTGGATATTCTGATTCCGTATCTTAAAGATAAAGGCATAAATTACCATAAAAAGGGAATATAAATAATTTCAGTTGTAAATGCAACTTATTGTATAGATAAAATATTTCTTATACATTTTTTTATTAAGGGAGAACTCGGATGATTGGGTTTGGGCTACTTTCCTGGAAACGCCACCAATATCAACATTTTCCATCGGAATCGTAATATCGGAATTTACTTCTTTGATCTACAACGTCTCAAATGAGAATGGTGAGTAATACGTCTACGAAATTAAGGAGGTTTAGGTATCTTAGATTTGGAATTGACAAACAAATATTCATAAAAAAATTAATATAAGCGTATTAATATGAAGAAAATCCTCAAACAAAATTATGACTAGTTTGGATACCTAAGAGACGAGATATTAATAAAATAATTTTTCACGATTTAGTACAGAGCCTTATGAGAATGCAGATTTTTTTTGGTCTTTAATTCCATTTAGAATGCGCAACAATTTTTACAGCAACTTGTATAAATAGGAAACCGATATCTAAGGAACCGTATGACAGCTCGTAGAAATCGATTAGTTACTTGTAAGATACTAATTTATAATAATTCTCCTTCAAATTGCTGTCGTTGACTAAGTTATCCTCCATATGCGTTTTAGCGGCAACGCCGCGCAGGTGTCCAAGCAAGCAGAATGATCGAACGCGAGCGAGCGAACGCCGAGGCGAGAGAGCCAGCCAAGTGCAACGTTGACAAATCTAAAAGCTTACTACTTTAGGCACTAGCCAATCTACAGAAACTCTCGTTAGACTTTAGATGTACCTCCGTACCCGATAAACTTCCTAAAGACAAAGCTCGCACAAAAATTAGTATGGCACGAATAAGACCCTAAATGGAGAATAATTTTTTATTTCATGGTTTAGTTTTCGGATAGGTAGCTCGTATATTTTTATTGCGTTACTGGTGAGAATGAGTAATAATTCTATTCCGTCCTCACTTGTATCAATTTTCTTTTATTTAACACAATTTAATACACTAAAGTTTACAAACTTTGACACTTCTCAATAACCAATTACAATCCTTAACATTCCAAATATTCTCTCCGCGCATTGGCGCGTCCGTTTATTATTGCTACTATGTATGGATATTTTTCGTTGTTTCTCGAAATTTCCATGGGTTTCTAAAAACACGATCGAAAGAAACAAAACATATTCTCGAGACATCATGCAAGAAATAAGTAAACAAATATATAAACCACTAGGGCGACATTGACATTTACTACAATATCAACTTTTCAGATACGAGGTTAAAAATACGCGCTAGGCCAGACTTTATATCCGCATTGACAAATGTCTCTGATAAAGTCGTAAGGGCATTAGAAATTTTGGAGGACTTCTGGCAAACGCCTTACCCGTTGCCCAAGTTAGACATTTTCGCTCTCCCAAACTATCAGGCCACGAGGCCGGCGGATGGCTGGGGAATACTTCTATTCAAGTAAGTACATTTTTTACAATATACAGGGTGTAACTTTAAATGGGGACCAGTTTTGTTTTTATGATAATGGTACGTGTTCCCCTAAATACGAATTGAATTAATCAAATAAACAGTAGAGTTATAATCGGTACCAGTAGGTACTCGAAGGTTAGTCACAAAATATGAAGTGTCACGTTATAAAAATTAGGTGAGTAAAGAGGTTATTTATTTATTTTTGTGTATTTCATTTATCATTATGGATTACTGCTCGAGTTTTCTGCTAGGTTACTTCTATCCGAGGTTATAGCCACCGAGCATTGCCTACTTAGTGGCCATATTGGAGCACCGCCCCTAGCATTCAGAGCTAATATATTTCACAGAACGATTACGACGTTAAAACATGTTATTTTTTTGTTAAAAATTGCTCTAGATAAAAAGCGAATATGGCGAGTTCCACGAACTTCGTGAAGATTAAATAAAAGATAAACAGCGTTTTTTTTTAGTACATGCGAATGTACCAGTACCATATACACATTTGATTATTATTTCAAGTAAAATAGATAATAAAGTAACTATATTTTGGAAGAATTGCCATGCTCAACCGATATCAGTTGAAGAAAGAGTAATGCTAACACTGCGGTAAGTTAAAAAACAGCCTTATTTAAATATTTTCCACAAAAAAAGCATTTCACTACGGAATTTGAAAAAATAAATGAATGATACGTATTTCTAAAGGTCAAATGTAGCCCCGGTATAAGTACGACGACCCCAATCAAAGTTATACCCCGTATATTGTGGCATATAAAACCATTGTGATGGCTGCTACGACTAAATGAGACGAGACACTTAATATATACTTAAATGTTGCTTAGAGAAAGCGAACTGAGCGGAAAGGGATCATGGCATATCACTCAAGAGTTGGTCTACCAGTGGCTGGGGGCCTTGGCGACACCATTTTGGTGGAGCGACGCACACATTAACAACGCTCTTGTTAGATTCGTTACTGCTTATACGACGCTCAAGGTAACATTCGGTGTCGAAATGAGAGAATCATTGTATCATTGTTATCATGGCTCTATTTTAGATGGATGAAAACGAGACTTTCAACAACTGGCCGATGACCATGCTGTATTCGATTTATTATGAATTTAGTAAAAGGTATCCCCATGGAAAAAGTACAGCTATTAAACAGGACTCGGCCTCTGCAAAAACTGAGTTGGTATTCAGGATGTTGAATTACACCCTCGGGGAGAGTACGTTCAAGCATGGATTACAAAAGTTTATCGCTGACAGGTAGTAAAATAACTATAAAATATATTTTTGCTAATTACATTCTATGACATATTTTTTAGGAAGTATAAAACTTTCTTTGGAGATGACATTTGGCACTGTCTAACGGAACAGGCTAGATTTGACGAAAGACTGCCCAAAACCATCACCGTCAACGAAATCGCAGCGTCCTGGATTACCAAAGACAGACTGCCTGTCGTTACCGTTCTTAGAAATTACGACGATAACTCTGCAACTCTGACGCAGGTGTTACTCAATAATTAGTGCATCATTTTAAAAATTCCTATGTACCTACCTACCTTCTGTAGTCACACACACAAGCTGTTATTTTAATACATTGTAGCTATGCAACCACATTTTCATCTGACAATATTACGAGATTTGTATTTCAACTTTTCACTTTTTCAGAGGGTGTACTTAAGAGAGCGACCACACGACGTCCCGGACCAAGAAAAGTTTGTTTGGTGGATTCCCATCGTCTTGATAGGGCAAGACCACTTGAACTTTTTCAATTCCACCCCGCAGGTTTGGATGAAACGAGAACGGGAAATAAAAATTAGCCACCTTCCAGGGAAAGACTCCTTTATCATAATTAATCCAGAGGAAATTGGTAAATACGTATCTATTAGTTGTATTTTTATGTGATCATAAAACACACAGCGTGACGATATTTTATTATCCACATACAATATATTTTTTTATTAGCGTACATTTCTTATCGAGGTTGCTTTCAGGGCCGTTTCCTGTAAACTACGACATAAAAAATTGGAATATGTTGGCGCAGTACCTTTGCACAGAAAATAGAACACAAATTCCAGTAAATACGAGGGCCAAATTGTTACACGACGCTTGGAATTTGGCATACGCCGGTGATCTAAGTTTTGCCACTGCTCTAAATATGACTTTGTTTTTGAAACATGAAAGGGAATATTTAGCTTGGGATCCCGTTTTTACACTTATTGACCACATAGGCAGGCATATTGACAGTTCTTCTGTTCATAAAAAATTTCAGGTGATTTTTTAACTAATCCAATTGAAGTACATACAGAGTCTGCATAAATGATTACAAACCTCGTGGCCGCCGAGCTTAGGCAACCAACATTGCACGATTGGTACCATCGAGAAAAAATCCCTAAATCTTGGCGTCATCATCATTAATGATTCGTATACAATGAACAATGACAAACCGTTGCGCCTACGCTCGACATAATGCGATCGCCAATTGGTTGTATAAACTGTCGTGAAAAATTCCGCCAATCCCCAACCAATGAAACAGAATGATCTGTTAATACTTAAACCTTCATCTTATTGTTTTCATAAATTTTAATTTTACCAAAATTTAATTGCCCGCCTAATACAGGAAATAAAGTTACTATTCTGAGCAAAATTACCGGTCACGTGGCTTGTAATCTTTTGGTAACAGTAAGACCTTGTAAGTTATATTTCTAAATTTGAAACAAATATTATTTTCAGTCGTACGTTAGAATTCTTCTGACGCCTCTTTATGAAGAATTAGGAAATGAACCTCAAGAAGGAGAAAGTGAGGGTCGGGCACATTTGCGAAGTTCCTCAAAGGTTTTCTTATGTCAAGCGGGTTACAAGCCTTGCATAGAAGAGGCTCAAACGGCTTTCAAGAAATGGATGCAGAGCAACAATCCCGATGAAGGAAATCCGTAAGTAATCTATCATGAAAAAAAAAAAAAAAACGAAAAAAAATTTCGATACCTCAATATTAATTATTATCTAACTTTCGGAATCTTCAGCTTTTTTAAGATTACACGAAAATTCCATTTTACATCGACTTAATATTTGCATCTAATACTTCATATTACAACATAGCGAATGTTACCCGTAACACAATACATAATTAGAAACGTCGTGTGCGATTGTCTTGTTAGAATGCAGATAATACGGAAATTAACATTTGTTTTGAATTTCTACTCAATGGTTTATTTTTACAATCGAATTTGAAACATACAGGGGCCTATACAAATTTTCTATGTAGAAAATAATAATTATTGAAAATTAATTGTAATAAGAAGTTTTGATGTTACGCTATACTCTTGATGTACTGTTATACAGAGCCTTCATAAATGATTACAAGCCACGTAATCGGCAATTCATGTAGCCAATTAAATTTCGGTAAGAATATTTAAGATTCTGTTTCACCGGCGGGCGATTGGTATTATATTTCACCAGATTTTGTTCAACCGATCGGCGATCGCATGATGTCGGGCGTAGGTGCAACGGTTTGTTATTGTTCATAGTAAACGAATCATTAATATTGGTAACTGACGCTAAAATTTAGGGATTTTCAGTTGACAGTACTTACCTGCCATGCAATGTCGATTGCCTAAGCTCGGCAGTCACGTCGCTTACTAATCATTTATGAAGGCTCCGTATTTCTATTATATGTACCTATTATATGTATACAGTACGCCCATTTATTATTAGGGTAGCAAACCAATACATTTGCCCTGTATTCAAATGGGGGACGCAAGAGGAATGGGAATTCGGTTTGCAGAGGGTTATTAAATTCCCACAGAGCAGAAAACAAAACGAACGAACGTATTTACTGAAAACCTTAGCTGGCTGCCCTAATGATGCCCATAAGATCGAAACGCTGTTGAACATCACTGTTATCGAACAAAACGGCAATTTTACGGACAACGATATTTACCTAATATTTAGCATGTTAACCGGCGGAGCAAATGGCTATACGAGTCTGTTCAATTTCTTGCGGAAGAACTGGGATAACATAAAAATAAGGTGAGTTACATTTTAATGCTTCAGCGACATTCAAATACTATTATTACTATTACTATTTTCTCATTTCATGCGAATATTTAAATTTATATGAAAATCTTTTATTAACTTCTATACAGAACACTAGTGATGACGTTGAAATCGTTCATAATAATTAATCATCTAGGTGTAGGATATAATGCACATACTGTGACATGTATGTACATAATATTAACATCATTTTCTTGTAACAAGATTGACCTAACCATATCAAATAATAATTATTTTATTTGTACAGGGTTATCTAGTGATAAATACGCACTTTAAAGATGTGTGAGCAAATAGGCTTATCTAGCATTACCAATCTGCACAGATGAGATAATCAGTTCTGTATTATAAATACATACATATACACAAAATTATTATAATATGGTTAGGTCTATCTAGTATTGTTTCCAATTAAATTTATTCTATATCAGTTTCTGAAATTATTAAAATAAGAACACTAAAAAAACATTTCTTACGCAAATTTCATTTAGAAATAAAACCGTAAAATTACCCACCTATTAATCTAATAAAAAAAAAATAGAACTAACAATAACGTGTCCTGTAGAACGGTTATACCTAATATGTCTCCCTCAGTTTCATCATTTTCGATAATTGAACCTAATAATAACTGATCAAAATAAGTACGACGAATATCCATATTACAAATACGTTGTTGTGACTTGACTACCAAGATAAGACAGAATGAAGTACTACGTATTATGTAATGCTATTACCTTTTTTATATTCTTGATATTTATTACTCAGTTTATAATATTTCACTTAATAATATTGAGCCGTTCATCAAAATATAAATATTGCTTTGTTCTGATCAAATTTTTTAATTCGTCATTGAATAAAAAAATTCTACTGGTAGTATATAAAAAGTTTACACTTACCATCGTTTTGATTATGAGTCATGGTAAAATTATGGCGACGACAGTGTTTGGGTTGTTATTTAATAAATATTTTGCGAATTATTGAACTTGGTATACCTACTTATTGTATATGTATATTTATATATTATGAACTAACTAGTTAATTAAATAAAACAATAATGCTTGACATTCAAACAAAAATGTGACGGTACAAAAAATGATTAATTAAATATTAGGTCATTAGGTTCTGTACGTAATTATTAATAATTCATGTCAAGCGTTTACTAAATAAGTATAATTCAATCGCGTCGAGTTATATTGTAAACAAAACGAGGCAGGATGTCGTGTTGTATCAAAAATGAAATATTTCCCATTGACCTTTACGTATTTACGTTAGTCTGTTACCTTGTCTTAGGTTCGAGGAAAAACCTCATCTATGGAATAGTCTGATTACGTCAGCCACTACCGTCTTCAAGACACAGGAAGGCTTAGATATGGTGTCCGAATTGTACGTGGAAAGACAAAGCGAATTCGGCACGGCGGATTTCGTTATAGAGAAAGCATTGAGAAACATAAAAGAAGAAACTAAGTGGAGCAACGATAATTTGCCAGTCATAGAGAAATGGTTGGACGAATATCTAAAAGTTAATGATGTGGATCCCACAAAAACTCGTTGAACTAGTGTTTGCTGTTAAATTCTCTTGGATTACTGGGAGATATTTACTAATCTGTAGATAATTTTGTTTATGTATAATAAAATATTTATTGTGGCATAAAGTGAAAGTAAAACATTTGACTAAAACAACACGGCTATATCCAATTTCTCTTCAGGAAAGCCAGGACTGTGGCTCTGAGTTTCCTTCGGTGGTTGGGCCCCAGTAAGTCCCTACGGCTCCAATCGGTGTCCTCGAAGTCCTCTAAGCTATTTTGCACCTTGCCTCGTTCGGTGCAAATGGGTTTGAGCATCACTAAAACGTGATACACCTCGGAAGGTCCCACCTCGTTCAGCTCTTTCTGGAAAGCCTCCCAAGAAAACAGAGTTAAGTCCAGATCGAAGTCTTTCAGGTTATCTATCAAACTTTCGTGGTACAGCCCGAGGAACTCGTCGTAGTGCATATCTAACACGTCGTTTATTACACTGGTAAACAAGAAAAAAACCAGGTCGCGTAGCGCCGAATTGTACGTCATTAGTTGGAGGTCCACCATCTTGTTCATCAGGGGTTTCCCGTTTTCGTCCCTCAGCAGCATCGTATTGCTAGTCCAATAGTCGGAGTGCGACATGGTGCCCCACGGTTCATTGGGTGGAGGGCGCAACACAAAGGGATGTTCCGCCGCATAGTCTACAACCTTCTGTATACGTTCCATATATGGCTGCAGCTCTTCGATTTCCTTGGCTCCTTCCATGATACTTTCGTGGAATGCCCTTCCCACCTCCTCCGGTAGCTGCTCCAGCCCTTTGTTCTGCACCAAGGAGGGCATTATCTTTTCTTTGAACACATCAGGTTTGATAAGCTTTAGTGCTATCGGAAGCGCGTGGAATTTTGCTAAATCTCTGACGACTATCCTGGTACCCTCTAAGTCGAAACCGGTCAGCCTGTCTTCGGTTTTGTAACCCAGCAGTTTTAAATTCTCAAATATAAGCACGCCGTCCTCATCGACTTCATTGCTGTTTCCGTCTAGGCTGACCCTGGCACCGTAACACTTTGGAAATATATTTATAATCTTTTCTTCGGGTACATTGTACTCTCTCTGTAATTCTATCAGGGCCGGAATGGACTCCGTGTAGGCGAATACTTCTTTTTTGAACGTCACATATATATCGAAAGCTACCCTTAACATTTCGTTTGCCGGAATCAGTTTAGCCACCAAGTTCAAAGTCTCCTTGTTTCCATCTGAATTTTTCATTGTTACTTCAAGCGCGAGCATCACGGACCCGTAGTGCTCACCGGGCGCCGTCAAGAGAGAAGTTCTTTGCGCCAGAATTTCGACGTTTTTTCCCAACGTTTTCGACAAAAGACCGTCCAAATTGTTTACTTTCGATTTCACCATTTCGTCGCCCCGTCAAACGGTGAATGATGAACTACTTTATAAATAACGAGCGCAATAACTAGTAATCGCACTTGAACTAATCAAACAATCTGTTTCGCCAGACCGTCTACAATTTACGGTCCTCCGTCACGTGTTCGCAGAAAGTGGGGGCTTTAATAGTTTGATAAGAGTAATTATTGCTTCGTTCGAATTAGACGATCGTTTAATTTGTCCCTTTGAACTTGTTAATGAGTATTTTTGCAAATAAAATGCATGTTTATCAATTTTAATTCACTAATGGAGGGGGGGGGGAGTTCGCTCAATGCCACTGATTACGACTAGTCAAAACACATATAACGCATAAGGAAGTCCGCTAATACTAACGCACCGCTCTTATATCTAGAGACGAATATTTTTAACGTCTATGAAGATCCAAGTACCCGTTGCTTGACTGGCAGCTTACCAATACGGGAAACGAGAAACTATTTTAATACTAGTTAGTTTAGTCCAGCAGGAACGCAGGAACGAATCTAATACACGACGTTTCTAAATAGCGTGGAATATACATTGTATTTTGCCTTCTTGTTACTTCCATTCCGCGTACCATTCCTTTTTTTTGCTTAAAATACATGTACCTACGTCACGTGTTTGTCTATCCACTAAAGGTATAGAAGCAAGTAAATTATAACAATTATAATTTTTTATAAAAATTATAATTTAATTTACGCATGTATTTAAATGTCGCAACAATTCTGATATATTTGAAACGAATAGAAGGATATGACATCCGACACGCCAAACCTTTTACGTGGTGATAGTTAACTCAAAATAAAAAAAAAAACTCTCATATAGCTACATACATATGAGAGGGAAATGCTTAGTTTCATAGATAAGGAAGTTGGAGTTACAAAAATGATCATATTTTTTATCTTAATATCACATTCCTTTTATGTAACCATTACTATGTAAAATCAAGTGCAAATTTTCCAAAAAAAAATAAAAATTATTATTAAAGCACCTGTAGGAAAATTGTAAAGGCAGATTTTTAGTAAACTAATTAAGAAAATAATAACTCTATAGCGGCTCATTTTTCGAAAAGAATCGGTCACTTTTTGTTTTAAAAAACTAATTTAGTGAATTTATGCCTTTTATTGGGTAAATTATTAATCCACATTTCATTTATGTAGTCTACACCCATATAACTTGAGAGATATATCTAAGGTATACATATGAATAAATAGTAAAATTTGGCAGATACAATTCGGAATACTCATCAAATAAATATGGGCATCCTAACACCACCGATAGCAGAGCCATAGATAATAGAGCACAGCATGAATATCAATAAAAAAAAATTGCTTTTACATCTGACAGTCAGACAGGTCAAACTGCTGGATTAGGCAATAGAGATGGGCGTTGCAGTTCACTTTGCTGAATAGTTCATTTGTGAACTACTCACTTCAAAGAATAGTTTATTTTTACAGTTCGAAATGAACTGTAGTTCTTTTGCCTTGACTCAATTTTACTACCTATCTTCCCCACCACGAATGAGCTGCTCAGTTCAGCATCGACACCTGACGGCGGCAGCGGCAATGGTTTGTTTTTAGAATTCTGAAATAATTTGTTCGAAATGAATCGTTCACGAACTATACATCTCTCAATTCTTAAATCTCCAGTAGCCAGCGACAGTAGCATGATCCTCATCGCATCACCGGTTGGTTTCGGTTTCAACCTATGAACATAGTATAATCTAGCTAGGCGCACGCGCACGTTCGCAGTTCAAAACGAACTATACATTGAAAGAATGATGAAACAGTTCGTTCAGTTCGTTGGAAGTGAATGGTTCTTTTCAACTATTCGTTCACGAACTACACATCTCTATTAGGCAACATTTCGTAGCTGCCCGCTGTCTAGTAGGTTGCGTTTAATTTGCAGACGGTTGTAAATCTCTGCAAAAAGTCAGATTATATCGAGATAAATAAATATGTTTATTGCCTATAATACAACATTATTACACATATCAATTTAGACGTAATACTTAAAGAACATACATACATATATAAGTAATGTGATGTTGAATAATTTAGTTGTAAGACAAAGGTCAAGATTGGTAGATACTAAATCGGCTATATATTCGATCTTTCGAATTCGACACAATAACAGTTTAAAAAATATCCATGAAAAACAAGATTAATGACTTACATTACGGAAACACTACTTACAAGGTATGTTTATTCTATATAAATCGACTTTAATTGAAATAAGATTTTTCAGTGCAGTATGATAGCATTTACGTTAAATATAGAGGTTAGGTTGTAGTTCGTTTTAAACTTGTACATGGCTGTCTAAAGAAAATAAAAAATAATTACATCTGCCTTTAAAATACAAAATTATTAATTAATGGTCATAACGTATTTATATCTTTAAAGGAGATGACCAACTTTAATCCTGTGAGAAACTGGGCACCATGTGAGGAGCTTCTGTCACAGTATAAAAATTCTGATTATGCTGTGATTATTTTAAACACTCCGATCAATTTTAATCAACATTTCATATTGAATTTATGGAACCAAGGTGAGTCACTAACAATGGAGTAAATCTAAGGAAATTTAAATTATGTTGTATTACAGCCAAAGTGCGAATAACAGTAGATGGAGGAACAAAAAAATGGTTTCAATGGTTAACCAGCCACGAGAGGGAGTTTAAGGAAGCTTTACATCCCGACTTAATTACAGGTGACATGGATTCCCTACCGAAGGATGTGCTGAATTATTTTGAAAAGCGTAACTCAAAAATTGTTGTAACCCCGGACCAGGACGAAACGGATTTTACGAAAGCTTTAAGAGAACTGAAAACACATTGCAACATGGAAAATTTGCAGGTATCCAATATCAGCCATTGGTTACGAATATGTTTGTTGCTTACTGTCTTTTAGATAGACACTGTATATGCCCTGGCAGATACGAGTGGACGGTTCGATCAGATCATGGCGAACATCAATACTCTATACAAAAGTAGAGATATATTGAAAAACGTCAAGATATATCAGGTGGCTTCTTCTTCCCTGACGTGGTTGCTGTCGAAGGGGCAGCACTCTATAAGCATACCAGCAACGTTGAGGAAAAACCAAGAATGGTGCGCGCTTATACCCGTCGGCAGCCCATGCGTCGTCTCAAGTACTGGATTGAAATGGAATTTAGGTAGAATATTTTTTTAACGCTAACATCACGGCAATACAAATGGGAGAAAGACAGCATTAGTGTAGCGAAAGATTTTTAACCTGTCCTCAGAGTGAACCGTTCTAAATTTTGTTCTTTCAGTTAACACCAAATTGGAATTTGGATTCCTTGTTAGTACATCTAATACGTACGATGGTTCCCCCGAAATAACCGTAGAAACGGACGGTCCAATTGTGTGGTCGATGGGAATAGAGACGTTATTATCGTGAAAGTACACCTAGAATGTAATAAAAGTAGTTATCCAACAGACTAATAAGGAATAGGAAAATTTAAATTTCTTGCCACCAAAGAAAGCAGGAATTCGTAACGCACTAGGTCCAACGATGCATGTCCGTACCTTAAAGGAGGGTCTATTCGATAGCTAGGACCGAATTATCCTGATACCTAAACAAGAAGAAAAATAAATTGTGGTGTAATGCCATTTTCTTGTGAAATGGTCAAGGGCTAGGGTGTACTTATTTTTTAAAATTTGTAAAGAAAAATAAATATATTTTATACAAGGGCAAAAAGGTTTAATCAAATATCAATCACCTCCATTATTCATATCGATGCTTTAGTACGAAAACATGCTATCTCAGATTTCAGTTGGAAAACATGCTAACTCAAATTAAGCTTGGAAAACATGCTATACAGCGGGACACGCTGTATATTACGTATACACTATTTTTTTATAATTTGTTAATTCAAAAAACGTCGAATAATGGAAGTGTTGCAGCATACTGCATATTATTCTATTTTTTTTTTAATTAACAATTTTGCCGTTTATAACAGTAACTTAACAAAATTAATTGAAAAATGTTGAATAAAAAAGTGTACCTGAACATAAACTTTTTGAAAAATATTTGTATAAGTTTATTATAAATGCACGGTTTCTATCATTCAACGTGCCAACTTAAATTTCTAGTCACACTGAGACAGCATTTTTTTCGAACAGAAATTTGAGATAGCATGTTTTCCAACCGAAATCTGAGATAGCATGTTTTCGTACTAAAGCGTCGATATGTTCTATTTGTGTTTTTTTTTTTTGAGTTCCATGAGAAAATTTCCATTTTGATAATTTGCACATTGCCAAAGAAATATAAATCGTAATATACAGGGTGTTTCATTTATAATTGGATAATACTTTGATTATGATATGATTTTAGTTAAAAAAATAGTTATTTCAAGTTTTTTGCAATATATTCTTCCACATTATTTTCCTTATTTGTTCAGTATTTCTTTATCATATTTGAGGTAGAAAGTTTAGATACTTTAGGAAACATCGTTGTTACCGAAGCGTACGGCTAGGAATAGAAAAGTAGTTCGACCCCTCTAAATTCTGCAACATTGGTGGGACTGTTATTTCAGTGACTTTTTAATTTTGAAACATTTTCTATAAAATATAATGTATTCTTGTTTCACAACAATAAAGTGATTAATTTTTCGGTATAATAGAAATTAAAGGTAGGGCCACGCAATATTCTATTAAGTCTGGAGTCGTTTTATAGACAAGAAATCACACTTCTAGTAAGGCAAAGATAGAACAAGAAAATCTATCCAAGCTATAGAAATTTTGAAATACAAGGATTTCTTTAATTTTTCGCAGTGAAGATCACGGAAAACATGGCACCTTTCCTGTTTTGTCGAGAATTTTGTACAAAATACTCAATAATTATGATTAATTTATGAGTAAACAGTTTCATGAAAGCATAATGCAGGGTGTGATTATGTTTCTGGTACAGCACGTGGTTCTCTGTATGATCAATGGGCGTCGGGAAACGTTATAATAAACAAGAGGTAAAAATATGCTTTTCTGTTATCTCCATTCTGAATCTTGTCAGCTTGTAAACCGTCTTATCCCCTGGAGAAATATTTTATAACTGGTACAGTGAAGAGGTATTCAAACTTGCTTAGATGTTCTAAAACCTTTATCAAAAGAATGCTAAAAATTCATTAAAAACGTCCCTCTAAATGTTCCTTTTTTATTCATATTTGTACTGACCATTTCGGCAACATTGCCCATAAAATTGCATTAGGTGCATGAAATAAAAGTTTAAAATAAATGCAACTTTTGGGCAATACTGGGTACCCCAGTGAAAAGTGTATATGTTCTCTAAACAAAGTAAAATTTGATGTATGTGGCATCATCGATAACTTTTAAAATTGAAAAAGCTTTGGTCTGTAATGTTTTTTTTTTAATGCAAATGCAACTAATCGATACAAATATGAGCAATGGACAAAAAATTAAAATTAGAATATTGTGCGGCTCCATCTTGGTCAATTATATAAAAAAATAATCACTAGCATTTTGAAATAAAGGTAGGTAGGTACATTATATTTCGTATAAAATGTTTAAAAATTAAAAAAATCAGTAGTGTAGAAGTTTAATGTTATTTGAAGTATGTACCTAAATTTACTGCGAAATATAATACAGAAATATTAAATAGTATCAAAAAAATTTTTGAAACTTCGAAACAAAACCCTGTAATCTTAGTAAGGAGGCACATTTTATTTAAATCCTTTAGATTAAATCTTCATATTTTACATCTTGCAGATTGTTATTAATTAAAAAAATGTAAAGAATATCGATCGATGTAAAACTGTTCTTTAAAAAATTAGAAGCGTTTTAAAAAACAGAACATGTAAATTACCTCCAGTAACATAATTCTTAAATAATAAAATATCTTTTCTTAAGTAAAGAAATGTATAACAAAGCACACTAAATTGACTTTCACTACTTATTTCCCTTTCTAAAGATGATTGTCCCGAATACTAACCACAAGTAATTAAATATAAATTTGACCAGCTGTTACAAACGGTGAAGCACTTTGTAGTGGTTTCATGAAATTTGCATGTGATGTGTTAGGTATAACCTCTGTAAATGTTGGGAAAATAATTATGTTTTCCATGTAGGTACGGAAAAATTAAACTAGAAAATATTTATATTCATTAAAAAACTTAAAAATTTATGAGAATAATACTGAAAATGAAACTAGAACAAATATAAAGTCTGTGATTTACATGTTTACTGTGATTCTTTTAAGTATGTGTATTTTTGAATAAATAAATTTTAAAAAACGTCTATATATGTATTTTTCTGTTTTGTTTTAATAAGTGTTTAGAATTTATTAAAATATACGTTTAACTATTATTATAGTACGAGTAATATACACAATATGTTGACTAAATATGTAGACAAACTTTTAAGGAATTTTAATAACTTAATATGAACATAAGTCTGTTACGGTTCTGTTTTTCAGATGTTATTATAGTTTGGAACAAAATTTAATTTTTTTTCTATTACCTAAGTAGCACCCTCTAATGGACATTCAACGGCAAGTTTTTTTTAAGCAAAAACAGCGACTCATTAATTCATTATTTTCAATTAGATAACTTCAGTGGTTAAGCCAGATAAAAATTGCACAAGGTTAAGTTGGAGTTGAAGTCCGTTAGTTTTAATAAATTAAATTAGCTCGTTTTAATCAAATGCCTCGTACCGGTAAGTTAATACATAAAAAAAGACAATTTTAAGAAAACAGAGCAGTCCTTTGAACATTAAATTGAGAAAATTAGAAAATTTTAGGTTTCTAACACAGGAAAAATGTTCGACGTTTTCCTGGAAAATGATAAATTATTATTTCTAATGCATCTTAAATTATGTGAACCATATTATTAGTGCAGAACTAAAACATAACAATATTTGCAAAACCAGCAATATGGTTTCTATGGCGAATTTGAAAGAAATATTGGTGTCTATATGTTTAAACCAAAGTGAATAACTCTATACATGATACTGTGACTCTTTCATATGTTTTGCGATGTGACTGCGGATGGAGGTTTGTACGATTCTGATTTTACGTAACAAACACAATTAATTAAGAGCGACTGAAACAAGGCAGGTTCGCAGAGGTTTTTCGGGACAGTTATAGAAGAAATTATACTATACATAAGATAATTGATTGTGTTCAAGCTAGTTCACCGACACAAATTTCTGTAATCCTCACGCGGTTTTGTGAGATACATTCTCGACCAGAAATAACTTAAATTTATCGAAACTAGACCGTCCCGTATTCCGTATTTCGAGGCGGTCGCTTTTATCAGAAACCATGCCTAGTGGTGGGGATAAGCCACAAGAATAGCAAAAGCACGCCGCGCCGCCGCGTTGCCGTACTAGGTTACTGAAATTTCAAATTTAATGCGACAGACGCCATATAAGGTATCCTAATGAAGTGATGTTTTCTATTATTTGAAAAGAATTGCATTCTCTTTCAGATCGCTAAAATATTGCCAATTCCGATCTATTAAACTCTAGTTTATAAGTAATAGGTGTTTATGTAAAACTTTTAGAATTCATAAAACATCATGTGACTATTAATTTGAAATGTGAAAGGTACACTTTGAAAATAAATTGAAAATTGTCGTTCTGAAGAGGCGATAATTTTGATAATACAGGGGGGTGTCCTTTAGTCCATATTATAACTTCACGTCATTTTAGACCGAAAGATCTTAATCAACCGAGGAACTAAAACGCCACTGCTTTCTAATATACGTGGTGTGTTGAAAATGTCTCAAGATATTGTGCGTAAATTGACGAAACTTGGTCTAGTGATTTAACTATGGGCAAAATTTGTTTATTACCAACAAATATACCAATCAGTGGCGAAGATACGTCGGCAGACACCATTATTATTATTATTATTATTCAGTTTCAATTAATTAACAGTTGAATAAATATATGCATCTTTAAAACTTGGCACACCAATTCGCAAAATAGGTTTTACTTTTTTTCACAATTCCATTTTAAATGCAGAATGCCTAATTACCGAAAGTCAAATCATATTGTAGTATTGCTCTTACACAATTCTTCAGATAATTAAAATTTTCTAATGATTTTTTGGACTTTCGACGATTACATTTTATTTAGTTGTATTTGGAACCAAAAAATTCTGTAAATATATTTTGTGCTTCAAATAGTTTTTGATTTATTTTCAACTTTTCGAGTTGTGTAGTGAGCTAACATTAATTTTAAAACCTGAATAAACGGGAAAATTATTCTTTTTTTCAAACAAAATATTATTTTCTTTGAGATACGATTACATGCCGAATAAACTAATTACTCATTTCTGAGGTTTTCAATAACAGTGTCTCTTAGAATATCAGTCACTGTTGGCATATTTGTATTCAATTTAACGAAATTTTCTGTCTTTAATTTAAGCACTACCTCAACTTTCATCTATCTACGTGCAACATCAAATCGCCAAGATACGCGCCAGGAAGAGAGGACATAGACTTAAAAAACACCGTGTATAGATATCTACTCAAAAATTATAATACTTGGCAGGATACCTGACAAGATACCCATTTGTTATAACAGTTTAACACTACTCCTACGGTTAATATAGGTGGGTACATTTAAAGAGTATTTTGAAAGTAAAAGTTTTAATATTTTTCAGCAATGACAAACAATAACATTTTCGACATTTTGCCGGATATGCCTTTTTATTTGAATATGCATAATTCCGTTTAGAAATATTTGCCCAAGATTTTAAGAATAATATCTTGTAAGGGAATAAGACTTTTTAAAAGTAATATTTTGATTGTTGTGATAACGACGAACAGTCGTTATGTTATTTACAGCGCGTTAAGTTACATAGGTACCTACCTACTAACAATGAGAGTAGTACCTGGACGGTCCAAACGAATTTTTAGTTTTTATCTAATTTATAAATGTAATAAATATTGGTACCTACAGGTGTTGTCATTTGAAGAAATGTCGGATGCGAATCTACCTACTAATTTCGTTCTTCACATCAAGTCAGTCAGTAAACGATCGCTTGTTTCAGCAAAGCCGTTATATTTTTAGAACCAGATACAATCATAATTATACATTTTAAACCTGACTGACTGGGCCACTGGCCAAATACAAAATGGCTAATTACTTTCTATTCCTACGTATCGTGAACATACAAGTTTATTATTGCCTTTATGTCCACGATTTTTAAAAAATGTCGCCGAGATCACATTTAAATCTTAATACGAAAATAAGGACTTGATAGCTCGAATCGAATTACCTACTGTTTCCGCCACTAGTGCTAATAATATTGACGTTGTCTATGTAGCGGAATTGAAATTAGGTGGTACTCGTATAGGTATAGGATATACATTTCAAAAAAAATATCACCAATTATTAATAATTATTATAAATAACTTCTAAATACAGTCGCTGTTTGATATAGATTTAAAAAATTAATAGGTACCTACTGACCATATCGGGGGACTAGAATGTGCTGACAACTTATTGATTCCTTAGGAATAGCATGGAAATCCGCCTAAGAGTATGAAGAAACATAAAACTACTTCGTTATTCCTATTTCTAAACAAAAATTCAGCCCAAGATGGGACGTCGTGGGC
Source organism: Anoplophora glabripennis (assembly GCF_000390285.2). NCBI lineage: Eukaryota > Metazoa > Arthropoda > Insecta > Coleoptera > Cerambycidae > Anoplophora > Anoplophora glabripennis. The sequence goes on along the minus strand of NW_019416384.1, from coordinate 1,038,801 downwards.
GGGGTGCGCACGCACTAGGGAGCCTTCTCCGAGGAGCCTCTCTGGGGCCGGGGACACGGCAGTCACTGCGGGCTCCCCGAGTTGTGTGGTGCTCCTGGACCGCTCTTTGTCATCAGCTGTAAGTGATCTCATATTCTTTTGCAAATAATATCTTAAAACTATATCCACAACAATGTTTTTCTAAACCGTGATTTGCTCTTGTGCTTTGTCAGTGATGCATGCCTTTAGTGCTGCTGTTAGTGTCACACTGGATGACCGAATGTTAATTCTGTTTCTCCTAAAGACGAGCCTTGCAGTCCAGAAATTTATATATTTATAAACTTATCGGTCTGAAGAAATCCAAAATTTTTATGTACATATGTTTAAATGGGGTTTGTTAATTTGCCGCATTAAAATAGTAACCACCAAAAACTGCAACAAAATATTATTTCATTTCTAATAAAGAATTAAGCATAACAGACTGTATACAAAGTTCAAATATTCAATAACAAATTTTAGTAATACGAGTATTGGGACTCGAGCTGTACATTATTGAACATTTGCTTGCTAAGGGTTCCATGCGATATTTTGCGGGACTTTCAGAGTCGTTAACTTTTCGATCGTTCTCTAATTTTCCTTTCCTATTTTCTGTTGGCAAATTTGCAAAATAACTGTAACTTTAGGCAAAATTTTTCGGAAAGTAATACCCATCCATAAATAGGAATATTTCGAAATTTATTTTTCTATCGACGCTATTTGTTTCTATTCGGAATATCTATATACGAATAAAATAAAACGTCAGTGTTGCAGAAATTAACTCTTACATAAAGCAGCAACACAAATCCTTCCTTCATTCGTAGGTATTTATGGTTTACAGACAACAACGTCATTACGAATTCTACAATATTAACAACAAATAACATATTTCGTTACAAGTTGCAAGCCCCCTCGTTTTTCTCGAAAGTTTTATTTTTGGACTTTAGAATCCGGCTTCGGCGTCCAGGAATAACGAAGGCGCTGCCAAATACAGTCTGGCGTCGCCGCATAGAGGCGTGAATCTCAGCTTTTCAGACTTCTCATGTTTTCAGGTGGCTACGTGCGCACAAAACTCCCACTTCTCGTTTTAATTTTACCTCCCTATTATTTAATAAATATGCAATCTTGTTACGGCACGTTTATTTAGTGATTTTGCCTTGGGTAAAATGATACTTAGTAAATAAAAGTATTTTTTGAAGATTCGTCCGGCCTGTTCAATATTTTCCCATACATTTCAATGAAAATCTTAATTCTCTTTCCGCTATTAAAATGCTTTATAAGACGAAATGAGTAGAGTAGAGTAAAAACGTGGAAAAATGTAAAAAAACAAACAGTAGCAATCTCGGTATACATAAAAGAGAAACCAAGGAGTAGCACTGCATTTACGGATTTATAAATAAACTGGTGCCATATGATTACCACGACAGCTAAATATAGCGAACATCTCTTGTTCCCCATCCAACTTTCGAGAACATATTAAGCAACAATAGCTACATTATATACCTACACATTAACGCCTAAAATATTTGTTTATTCAGTATTGCCAGGCGACATCCGTACCGTACATCTACATTCTTATCTTTTCCAGGATTGTAACTAGATCACCCTAGCCATGTCCGACGAAGAAGAAGTCTACTCGTAAGTGTAAAATTACCGTCGCCCTTAGGTGCTTTCTGCATATTTTATATACCTAAGTATTATGTTTTTGTAAAGTTTTGTATCTCGAGCTTCGTAGCTAACAGTACTTCAAATACTATATATGTTGTCTTTGTGATGAAATGTTATGTTATGTGATTTTAGCGAAGAAGAGGAGGAGGAAGAAGAGGAGATCATTGAAACGTAAGTGTCATTAATTAATGCGAAATATTTTTTGGGTACATGACTCTCCCCAAACCGGCTAATGTAGAGCAACAGATGTTCATATTCAATTCGAATATACAGACAGGGTGTATTTAAATGAAGAGGCACAAATGATACCAGAGATTCATAAGATGAAAATAAGTGATTTAACCTAACATACCTTATACTGGGTGTAACGTAAAGGTTGGGAATAAATTAAACGGTGGATTATTTGGTTTAAAAAATAATTTTTTCTCATATGAAGTTATGCTCTACGGGTTTTCTTTTCCAAGCTACAGGGCGCTAAAAAGTTTCAAAAAATTTAGTTTTTCTCCAATAAATTTCGAACATTATAAGATAATGGAACGAAATTTTAGCCTTAGCTTAATTTGATAATCCCCTAGTTACAGGAAAAAAATTGACTTTGTAAGTTACTCAGTGGCGCGCGTACGGATTGTACCATAAGGTTTTTCGAAGAAAATTGTGGTACGCCACTGGTAAAAACATCTTTTTAATATTTGTTTATGATCTACTTTTTATTTTAAACAAAATTACCCTCTTGCGTTTTACTTCTAGCTCTTGTAATTTTTCCGTAAATAAAACTTTTGTAAATACCATTTTATCCCACTGCTAACAGAGGAATATAAAAATAACAAATATCCCAAGTCGTTCGGGGCGCCTTCTGCCCCTCTGCAGGCAATGTTATGCATTAAATATATATTAACTCTTTTACCAGACCTCGTACATACAGCTATTAGTAATAAAATATGATATATTGGACTTTTTCGAACAAAAAAGGTATACTTATTGAAAATGGCCAAAGTTAAGCCTTGTGGAGATATTTTTGATTTTATAAATTAGTCTTATTAGTCTTCGGATTTAATATAACTCGTCCAAAACGGACATTTCTATTAATAAATTCAGATCTTTTTTGTTCAAAAAGTCCAATATTTCATATATTGTTACTAAAAGCTGTCTACGAGGCCGACAAAAAAGTTAATAAAAAAAGATTAACGTATTATTTTCGCTGCCCTGAAAAAATCTCTCGCTAGAATATTTAAAACATGTCTGACCAAACCTTTAGACATAATTAAGGAAATACCATTTTTTTCACTTTGACACCTTGTATCTTTTTTATTATGCTACTTGGGATATAGTTAAGTTAGGTTAAATCAACATATTATTTTCACCTAAGGCATTTCTGATATCATTTGTGCCCCTTCGTTTAAATACACCCTGTATATTACATTCCCTGTTTTGTAATACGCATACGTATATCGATACGGCACCAGAGTAGTAGGTAGTTTACCGAATACTCTCTCAACTCTGTTCAAATTATTTATGTGGCTCATTTTTCTGCTGAACAACATTTTGACGTTAATGTTTAAAATCAGCAGAATTACTTAGATGACTTTAGTGGATTTCTCTGCATCTCGAAGAATTTGAGATACGAGCTATAAGTTGTCGAAAACTAAAATTTAAAAAAATAGATGGCGAAAACCGTAATCCGATTCGGCGTAATAACCTTTTCATTTACGTTAATTTCGTTATTTTTGTAAATGAAAGTTTAGTGTAGACTCTACACTAAACTTTCCTAAAATAATTTTCGCATATACTGTACAGTCGCTGCCTCCATCGATACGTTATGCGTAAATTCAATATTCGTTAACCCTTTTTATTGAGATTATTAATCTTTTATGTATTTTCTTTGCAGAAAAAAGTAAGTTTTACACACCTCTCACCCAAACATTGACCCACGTGACCTTGGTAGAAAATCGTATGTGTTAAAATAGAATTTGTAGCTTTGTAGTAGTTTATTAATTTTAGATGGATATTAGTAATCCCACTAGTTAGTAGTAAAATTTTTTTAAGAAAATTTTTACAAAGGTTACTTAGAAAATTTTTTCATTTTGATTTTTTCCTTTTCACCTGTGACCCCTTCTGCCCCTTGTGCTGTACCATATAGGACAACTACCACCACTACCACCAAAGTCGAGTAAGTCTACGAGAAAAGGCAAAATAGCTGGCAGTCATATTGCTTTTCAGCTGCCAAGAAATTCGCGAACTACCTTTTGTATATAAACATTCTATACTAGACGATGCTTATTTTTTTGTCAGATTTACCTACTTTTTTAGCAGTTTATATACAAAAAGTATATTTTTTAACATGGGACATAATGATTTTTATGAGCTTTTCCTTAGCTTCAACAAAACAGCATTATGTATGTACGTATGTACTTAATAATTTTGTGAATGTGTTTTTGTTTTTACCCTCGGTGAACGACGCGGAGTTGGCCATTTTAACAGTATTTTTGTTTTTTTTCTTACAGTTTTCGTATAATCCCGTTTTTTGTTCATTTTTATTGTAAAAAACTTAACTTTAACCTTATATTATATTAAACAATAAGCTTAAATTAACCAAATAACAATTATTGTGATGATGTACCTCTAATATTTTGGCATCACAACAAAACCAATTAATTTTACTACCTAACGAGTCTTAATTTTTCTGAAACATTCTTAAATATTTCTCTTCATACATATTTCGTTTACTATAAACAGGATGTCCCGAATCGGCAGAGATTACGATGCTATTTCGGAGACCGTTAACATGAAAATAAAAAAACAATAGCACTGTTCCTAGTCGCATTTGATTCGAAATAGTGAAATTTGAACTTTGATGTCAGAACGCGCAAGCGTCTGACTGATGGAAACAGTTTTGGATAGCTCTAGGAGCAAGGCTATTGTTGACGTCATATTCGCTCATTTGTTTGAAATTAAACTTTCAGTTTCATTTTTATTAATCTCTATCTTGGACGATTCTCCAAATAGCATATACTATTACATACATGTTTAATTAGAAATTGTCGAAAAACAATAAGACGATATAAAACGTAATGTCTTATGTAATTTTTACCATACATTCGGCAAATAAATATATTAGTTATTCCCTGAACGATTTTTCCGTGTATATTTTACGCGCGACATGCTTGAACAGCGAAATTTGATCATCGGCTGCTTTCCCGCGAGGACTTTCGTATACGTAAACAATAGAATATTCGACGAAACCGTTTTAAAATTCACATGTAACTTTTACCACAGGGAAGGACCGGGCGATCCAGAATTTGTCAAGCGTCAAGACCAGAAGAGATCCGATCTCGATGAGCAGCTGCGCGAATACATCGCGGAATGGCGTAAGCAGCGCGCAAAGGAAGAGGAAGACCTCAAGAAGCTGAAGGAGAAGCAAGCTAAGCGCAAGATTGCCCGTGCCGACGAGGAAAGGAAGATGGCCGAACGGAAAAAGGCCGAGGAAGAGCGTCGCGTCCGCGAGATCGAGGAGAAGAAACAGCGGGACATCGAGGAGAAGAGACAACGTCTCGAGGAGGCAGAGAAGAAGAGGCAACACATGATGCAGGCCCTCAAAGACCAGAACAAGAACAAAGGCCCCAACTTCACCATCACCAAAAGGGACGCTTCGGTAAAGTTCTAGCTTATTATCAGAAGACTTTGCTTCTTGCAAACGAATTCCCTAAATATATTATACAGAGTGTTTCCAAGCGAATTACCACAAATGGCATATTAAAATGACCTTAGTAAAATGTACACCCGCTTGGGCCAAAGGGGTGAACATTTTACTCCTGTATCTCCTAAGGCTTAGGAGATACAGGAGTATACAGGAGGATACTCACAAAGTTTCCAAAAAAATATAGATAGGATTTTATACAAATTTTCTACTAATGCATGTGCAACTTCACAACAATTTTTCGAAAATTTCTGTCCCTTATTGGAGGGGGTTGGGAAGTTACATTTAGTCCAAGCATTCTGTCACGGATTAATGTTAAATTTGTAGAAATTATTACCTGGACAAAAAAAATATGACCGTATAGAAAATTAAATTTTAAATTGAGTTTCTTGTTCTTTAAACTCGATCCAATATGGCGAACATGGTTAAAAAAAATCGCAAAGTTGAAAAAAACGGTTTTTCTAAAATAACTAAAAAAATATAGCACGGATTGAAAAATTTTAAATGAGAAAGTTGTAGGTTTTAAAAAGATCTATCGACTGATTTTTTGAAAGTATCGATTGCTTTGTTACTTTTCGAGATATATCGAAAAAACCGTTAAAAATCTTCTCTTTTCTCTTCTTCTATAACTCGTTTACATTTACGTGCCCATATTTGCTATTTACTGCAAGCATAGCCCGCGGCAAGCCAAAAAAGTACATTTTTGAAAAATTTAAAAATATTAATTATTTTTCGAGATATATCGATTTTTTGAAAAAAAGGCGCTCTCGAAAATTGGCTAGATCTTCTCAGCGGATAGCCCTACAGTAACGATTTTCGGTTTATTTTCTTCGTAAAGAGTTATATTATCATGCTGTTAAAAAATGTTGACGATTTTATTAATTTTAAGGATCAAAAAATGACTTTGAATAAGTTGCACTTTTTTGGGTATGTTTTTTTCAAATTACTATTTCAATTTTTATTTTATGAAAATGACTTTTAAAGAAAGAAAACTAAACATTTACGGGTCTATTTTGCTTCTAAGGCGAAAATGCTATAATATTCGTGTTTAGCTACCCCAGATTAAGTACAAAAAAATAATAAAAATTGAAATAGTTATTTGAAAAAAACATACCCAAAAAAAGTGCAACTTTTTCAGTCATTTTTTGATCCTTAAAATTAATAAAATCGTCAACATTTTTTAACAGCATGATAATATAACTCTTTACGAAGAAAATAAACCGAAAATCGTTACTGTAGGGCTATCCGCTGAGAAGATCTAGCCAATTTTCGAGAGCGCCTTTTTTTCAAAAAATCGATATATCTCGAAAAATAATTAATATTTTTAAATTTTTCAAAAATGTACTTTTTTGGCTTGCCGCGGGCTATGCTTGCAGTAAATAGCAAATATGGGCACGTAAATGTAAACGAGTTATAGAAGAAGAGAAAAGAGAAGATTTTTAACGGTTTTTTCGATATATCTCGAAAAGTAACAAAGCAATCGATACTTTCAAAAAATCAGTCGATAGATCTTTTTAAAACCTACAACTTTCTCATTTAAAATTTTTCAATCCGTGCTATATTTTTTTAGTTATTTTAGAAAAACCGTTTTTTTCAACTTTGCGATTTTTTTTAACCATGTTCGCCATATTGGATCGAGTTTAAAGAACAAGAAACTCAATTTAAAATTTAATTTTCTATACGGTCATATTTTTTTTGTCCAGGTAATAATTTCTGTAAGCATTTCTCTATAATGCTTGGACTAATTAGTAGAAAATTTGTGTAATACTGGACTATTACACCTTTTTTGGTTTTCAAATTACAGCTAAAGGATGAACATTTTACTACGGTCATTTTTATGCAAAACGAATTCATTTTAGTTGCAGATTCACCCGTATAATTTGTGCTACTTCTTTTGAAAACGCCCCGTGTAATGGTATTAGTGAATATATTTTAATAAAATTTCAAATTCCATGCTAATTGGGACGTAATGCAATGTCGCTTTTTCAGTCCAATCTCTCAGCGGCCCAGCTCGAAAGGAACAAGACCAAAGAACAACTGGAAGAAGAAAAGAAAATCTCCCTCTCCATCAGGATCAAGCCTTTGCATCTCGACGGACTTGGTGTGGATAAGTTAAGAGAGAAGGCCCATGAACTTTGGGAATGTATTGTTAAACTGGAAACCGAGAAATACGACTTGGAAGAGAGGCAGAAACGTCAAGATTATGACGTAAGCCGAAAATTTGAAATATATGCATATACACTTATGTGCATACTTACTCTTCTCGTACCTAATCAAATTAATTTTCATTTTTAGCTTAAGGAATTAAAGGAAAGGCAGAAACAACAACTTAGGCACAAAGCTCTTAAAAAAGGTTTGGACCCTGAGGCTCTTACCGGAAAATACCCCGTAAGTAAATGCCACAGGTACACAAATGGAAATATTCACGTTCATGAATTGCTTACAGCCCAAAATCCAAGTAGCTTCCAAATATGAACGACGTGTAGACACCAGGTCGTACGGAGACAAGAAAAAACTATTTGAAGGGGTAAGAGTAATTTTTCAAATGTGTACATATGCAACACTTGTACTTTTTCACCATCAATGAAATTTATTGCCTTTTTGAAAATTGAATCAATTTCTTAGAGCCTTCAACAGAATCTCGGCAATTTAAGTATGCATCTTTTCAAAAAGTTGCTATAGAAATATATGCATAGATCGGGGGACACAATGCCATATTTTTGTGTATTAATAAAAAAAAAATCTGAATCGAGTAAATTATAGATTAGTGCCAGATCAAGTTTGTTCCAATTCCGAATGGAACATCTTTGAGAGAATTTAAACATTCAGTCAATATTGTACGAAAATTTGACAGTTCACAACAACAAACATCAACTTAACCTTCACAAAAGTCTTTCATAATAACGAGCGTTCAAATAAAAACGTGGTCAAGTTGGTTCTGAAAATTTGGACGTAGGGCGTAGCGTATAGCAAATGAACTTAAACGTCATCTGTCAAAGCGCTATATCGCCGCTATCAATTTGAATATTTTCGTTTTAAAAAGCGTTTAAAATGGTGTTTTCTCAAGAACAAAAAGTGTTTATCATAGAGTCCTACTTTAGAAATGGACGCAAGATTGATGGAATATGGAAGTATTCTATTGAGGAATGTTTCATAGAATTTCAAAATCAATTTCCCGGCGTTGTTGAGTACAAAATT
>NW_019416384.1:1024582-1029692 GCF_000390285.2 Anoplophora glabripennis | reverse complement strand
TATGGCTAGAAATTGGCCTCAATGATTTGGGATCGAGGGGGATTATCCCTCTTTATCCTGCCTCATCTCGTGTAGGCCTGGACAGCCTTCGTAGGTGGGCCCCATCCGTCGTCTACCCCGACCGCAAATGCGGCCGGTGTAGGCGCTTTGTGGGACCTCCTTTTGTCCTGGCTGGGCCCCGCCGGCTAGGGCCCTTTCTTCTGGCGAATATTGTACGAAAATTTGACAGTTCACAACAACAAACATCAACTTAACCATCACAAAAGTCTTTCATAATATAATATGCAAAGCACACTACAATTTCGCATCTTGAAAAATTATTATACCGACTAGTGGCAGCTTATAAAACTAAATAAACTGAAAGTTGAAATAAATAAATATTTGTTAGTTTTTATATTGTGCGACAGCGACAGATATACCGGGTGGCTACGAAAGCGATATATTAAGAATATTCTATTTATTTTTATCATCGTTATTATTTTTTTATTTCATTGGGCATTTCTGAAACAAGGAAAAGAAATAGAAATTTCAAATAAAGTACTTCTTATGTATTTCAAATGTCTTAGAAATACTAAAAATTAAAAAAATATGTACCTATGTATATACAGTATTTCATTAAAAAAAAGTTTGGTTTATATCTAAAATGCAACCTTCGATTGTTGTTTTTTCTAAGCACCTACACTGAATTAGCTCTAAAAAGAAGTATCGGAATTTCGTAACTACAATTTCTTGTAAGTAACCAAACAAATTATGGTTGCAGTAGTTTCACCGCCGCGCCACCTGGACATCTGCGGTAACGAAATACTTAATTGTAAAAAATTTCCACTTTTGGCCCTTTCCTCCAATTACACACCTTTACAGATGCAAACATATATAACATCTCATAATTCGTTTTTATTCTAAAAGTTGACCTTGTTAGGGATTTGATATGGTTTTATTGGAAAATGCCGAAAAGATCTGGAAACGAAAAATTGAGGAATTTATGAATAGACCCCGTGGTATGTGGGCATGTCAGATATGTGCTCAAATTGTTACCTTATTGTTTTGTAGTTTTCATCGTCATTGTAGAATGATATCTGAAACACATTTTACTGTTTGTTTTTTTTTTTGCTATTTTTTAATCTTTTCTTCCCTCCACCCCAAGTACAGTATAATATGAACGTCTGTACGGTTTATGTTGTATATTACTTTATGGCAGTTTGGTGTCGTCCCTCTTTGAGTGTTCTTGTTGTTTAACAGGGATATGAAGAAATAATCAAAGACCTCAGCGAAAAATCCTGGAAAGAGAAATTTGGACAATTCGATTCCAGACAAAAGGGTAAATTTACTAACGTTGAATTCAAAGATCCTTTTCTAATAACGCCTATTTAAAGTTATGTTGAGCTGAACGGTTTATCCGTGTGTGACATGTTGCCAATTTTCTTTTTTACTAATATGCTTTGTTTTATTATCCGCAACAGTAAACTATTCAGATTATCCGAGTGAATTCTCAAGTGGTTCTCACTAATTTGATAGAAAATAGAAATAAACATCGTGTTCTTTTATTTGACGAAAAGGTATCATCAAATCATCTTTAGGCGAGTTGATTAGGTATTTTCTATGATTAACTCAGCTTAACTAAGCGATAGCGCAGCTAATAAAACCAATGAAGATATAAAGTTCAGAGTTGCTAATGTAATTACAATCATTTTCTCTCACTATACGGAGATGTAAATGAAATGTAAAACTTCTTACTTTTCTGACGTTACAGATATTTTGAAATGGATAGATACTTGTATAAATTTCGGAACATCGAATTCGGAAGTGAGCCTTCAGCGTCACATTTTGGAAAATAGATGCAACTTAAAGGCATAGATGATCAATCTGTGGGCTTATATTTGGCTTACGTTCAATACCACCAAGTAGTTATGATTGTAATCTCATAATAAGAGTTCTTAAGGATTGTTAGCGGCGCATGCCCCAACCTTTTCACTTATTTTCAAGAAAAACGATTTGAGGTGTATCGTGGGTTAAATAATTAAAATTTATATTTACAATCATACTTTTTTTTTTTTTTTTTGTAACTCCGATTCAAGTCATTGGATGCATGCGTTAACTTTACTTATTTGAGAATCCACTCGGGTAAAAGAAATTCAATAGACATTTTTGCATTCTGCTTGGAGGATTTTAAATAAACATTCAGGGCGTTTTGCACTGAATGAACTAACAGAGAGATCCGGAGAACGGTTCAAAGAGTATTTCTTATAATTGAAAGTAATAATGACTTTTATCTACATTCGGTCATCCTAGATCTCTCTGTATGGGAAAGTTATTAGAAAATTTTCATTTTTTTATACGATTGCGTCTTATGTCAGCGAAATTGCCAAAATGGTTTGGTGAAAGGCCTGGCAAGAAAGCCGGAGAACCAGAGACTCCCGACGGAGAGGAAGAGGGTAAACAGGCCGCCGACGAAGACGAGGACCTTAAGGAGCCCGTGTTCGAACCGGAACCAGAAGAAGAGGAAGAGGAGGAAGAAGTCGAGGTAGAGGAAGAGGAGGAAGAGGACGAGGAGGAGGAAGAAGAGTAAATGCCGATGATAATATAAAAATTAAATAGGTATTTTTGCATTCCTCTCCATGCCGAGACGAGTACGAGCTAACACTTGTGCGTCTTTTTACAGGTCCTGTGCAATGAATAACATAAGAATAACATCATCAAATTCTCTCGCATACTAGAGACGAAAATAACTTTCTTATTAGATATTTATTTATACCTTTTATGTTACTTTTAATTTTGTTTCCAAAATACACACACAATATTTTATTTATAATTATTGTATAATAAAGTTGTAACACGCGTATAGTCACACAGAAAATCATATGCTGGCGTTTCATTTATATGTTAGGTTGTAAGGTTGAAATAAAAGTTTAAATAGAACGAGAGGTTTATTTTATTAGAGGGATAGTAGCAAGCTGTGGATTAAAATATGTATGTTTGTTATTAGGCGGGCATTTTGTGCACTAGGCCGCCGCCACCATTTTATTTTGAGTACCTTTTTGGGTCATGTTGATTTTGTCGCCCAAACTCAAAGCCATTCCCTAAAAAAAAAAACGCAAGTTGAAAAAACTTGTCTACATGCATGAAACGGGCAAATTTTGACACATTCATATCAGAAACTTTGTCGATATATTTTGTTCAACTGGAAATTAAAAATAATTTTAAATTGGAAAGTGTGCTCTGAAAAACAATTGTATCTGGAAGATTTAGCGGCAGACCACCGACAATGATTATTTGTTAAAAAAATTACGCAGAGCCTTTATAAATGATTACAGGTCGCATGACAAGTAACGAGAGGGTACGGTCATAGAGACCGTAGATACGCCACAAGAAACGCTTAACCCACCTGACTCTTGGCCCTGATCCTGATGTGACCGGCGACGGGCGCATCCGGCTTATTGAACGGCTTCTCGATGCTCAGATTGGCCAGCGCGTCCTCGCCAAAGATAGACTTGGCATACATGTTGGCGGCCATGAAGCCGCACTGGCCGCTGAGCGCCTTCTCCGGCGTGAGGCACTTCATGTTGGTACTCCTCAGCAGGTGCTTCAGATACTCGGACAGGTCAGTCAGTGGCGTATTGACCGTCACCTTATTCTCCCACTCGAATTCCGCCCACATCCTCATGAACTCGGAGTCGCTGCATGACGCCGGCACGATGTAGTCCATTATGTCGATGTGGATGTCGTTGAGGACGACGACGTTCCTATCGGAAGCAGCCCCGGTCACGTCGTACACGATGTTGCCAAAGATGATGCCGTTCTCCGTCGACGCCACCTTCACGTTGGCCTTAATGTTGCAGAAGTCCTTGGGAGCCAAAACCACGGGCTGGGGCTTCTCCACCAGCTTCAGGTCGCCCAAAGTCGCCAGTTCCAGGGTGCAGTTCTGCAACGTGTCCGTTGTCTGATTGACAATCAGCACGTCCAGCACGATGTCGTACTGGTTGACATGCACGTATGCCTCTGCGTACACGGGATCCGAGAAGCCCGTCAGCTGCGTGATCTTGTTGAGCTTGTTCATGCCGCCGAGGCCGTCCGAGCCGGTGCCTCTCCCCCCGACAAGGGCCTGCGACAGGGAGCTCTCGAACACGTTCTCGCCCAGTTCCCCGCTTCTGTCGCTCTCCAACTGCAAGAAACTGATAGGATCGTCCGTTTGGATGGTGTTGCCGGACTTCTCCTTGGCTTTCTGAGTCGACGCCTCCTCCGCCTCCTTGGCGACCAGCATGTCGTTGAGGGCCCTCCTGCAGAGGTCGGTGAATACCTCGACGATGGCCGGGGAACGGTCGGAGAGGACCCTCAGACAGAACAGGATGTGGTCCTTGTCGTCATTTGTAATCGGTTTAGTGGGTAATCCTACGAATGACGACAATCAGTAAAGAAATATCAATTTTTAGGCAAGGAAATAATGGTTTCGATTTTATTTAAAATCTCCTTCAAGGCTACCAATAACAATAGAAAGATGAAAAATATATATGCAGAAAGTAGTTTATAGTAGGACAGGGAATCGTATCCGAACTATAGAAATGTTGAAATAGAAGGATTCCTTTAATTTTTCGCCACGAAAGAACATAGGAAACATGACCACCCACCAAAATGTAGTTGCTCTGTCCTGTCGAGAATTTTGTGGAAAATCTCAATAATCACAATTCATGTGTTAATAGATTCTTAAAAGCATTCTGCGGAGTGTGGTTATGTTTCTGGTACCGTACGCAGTTTTCTGTTCAAGTGCACAAGATTTAGGAAAAGTAACTAGGGATGGGCAAAAATAACCGGTTAAATGAATAACCGATTATTGTGTGTCGCTTAACCGGTCAAAAACCGGTTATTTCCCGACTTCGGTTTAACCTGATAACCTATTATTTATGTCAAAAACCGCATGTCGCTTATTTTACCGAGACCGAGTGAAAATTTTAGCTCTAGCTCACTGTACGATTAAAGTATATTGTGCTCTATCCCTAAACTTGATAGCAGATCAGACCACAGCATAGATAAAATAAATAAATATTTATTTTGCTGTGATCAGACTTAAGCCATCGTCGGCCGGACATTCTATTTAGTGGTCTGTGGGTCGGACTAC
>NW_019416384.1:1010207-1019312 GCF_000390285.2 Anoplophora glabripennis | reverse complement strand
CTTCCGAATTATTCGACCTTTTGCCATAATATTAACCCACTATTCGGTCAAGTTGTAATATAGAACTGCTGGACATCATTAGATTGAAAATGCAGATCACAAACGTACTGTTTTATTTTAAATCTGTTGACAGTCATTCACTTCACATACTATTACCATATTTAAATTATTTTCGAAACTTTCTATTTACCATTTATAAAAACAAATTGTAATAATTATTGACTTGACTTCTAGTTTTTAGGTTTAGTATACCTCCCCGCTCCCCAATATATCTACTAAACTCGATATAAATAAAATAAAATTGGTTATTTGCTTACTTCACTCGTATTTATGAAGCTACATTCATTTGGGTCATATGGAACACTAGCGCCACCCCAACTTCTGCCATTTCTTGGACAAATTTTGTCAATTTTCCCGTATGAGTTCATGCTCCTTATCTAGTCTCCATGGGTGCAGTGCTGCAGTCATATATATAATACTAGTATAGTATAGTATATAATAATAGTAGTAGTATTACATATATGGCTGCAGTGCTCTCTGTCATAGCACAGAAGATTAGTCGTCTGTGGCCATAGATAGATAAAATACAGTGTTATGATTGGTTCAAAAAAATAAGTTAATTCAAAGTTGTTCATTTCTATAGAAAGTCAGCAAGGATCAGGGTCAGATACGATCTGTACAATTTCAACTATGACAATTTGTTGCGGGTTGTCTAAATATGTGACATCACACTAAAAGAGTCTATGCTGCCACCTTTTGATATACATTCTTATTAAACTATACGACGTTAGATACATACGGAAAAGAAATCTATTTTTTTTTTAACAAATAAAAATAATTCTTTCCTTAGTGCGGTACTACGGTAGGAAATAGAAATCTTAATGATAGATGGCAGAAGCGTCAATCGACAATACCCACAAAAATAGGTAACAGTTTACACTGCAAGAAAATTTGAAAATTATTAAATGGTAGAAGTCACTATTAGCAGTTGGCTTTGCTTTACAAATTAATTATACAGAATAATTGATCACTACACATATATAAATAACGAAATAAATATATTTACTCTGCACGGTATTCTTCTATATTTCACCTACAGAAATAACAGGTTTTTGCCATGAGTAATCCACTAGCTACTATTTTAACAAATGTGAGTTAAAGTTATAGGTAAGTATTTTTTTGTTTGTTTCTAAATTAAGTAAATTATTAATTTTTATTAAAAAGTAAAGGGAGGAAAAAGTTATAATTTGGATGAGGAAATAGTAACGATTTTGTCGAAATACAGGAAGCAATTGGAACATATTATACGTAGTTATTAAAACGGAAAATCTTAGTGTTCTCTAGGTTTTCCAAAATGTGGCCATCTATTTTTAATGGAAAAGTCTTGCCGAGTAATAAGGACAGTGGTATATTTATTCAAATTTTAGGCCAACGTTGACGTTTGGAATTAGGGACACAGGTATATATGCCACTGCGCCGTCGCCTTATTCAAAAGCCACAACAGCGGGAAGGTCGGATCGGATCGCCGTAGAAAGTCCACCACGACACCGGTACCTTCCTCCGTGCACGAGGCATTCGTTTGCCGACAATGAGGCCGGGCGTACGGCGCGCGGATTTTGGCGCGTAGTTTTCCGAAAAAGAAAACTCAAAAACCATGTGGCAAAAACATTTTCGGAGTGCGTACTGTGTGTGACAGTGATTAGGAGTGAAAGTGTACAAACGATGTTGGAAACATGCCATTCGTTCAGCGTTTTGTCGAGCCGAAATATTTAAGTCGAACGAATCTCTTCGACGAGGATGGTAATCCGAGAGTTTCGGACGACGAGCTGCAAGCCGTCACCAACAACACCCTCTGCAATGCCCTCAGGCAGCTAGCTTCGCTGGTACTAGTGGCCGACGACATCTTCACGGACCTCGGAGGTCAGCTTCAGAGTATAAACAAAAGGTCCGAATCTGTGAAGGTGAAAATTAATGCCCTCGAAGAGAAGGTCACTAAGTTCGACCCCAAGGAAGTCACAGTTCGTAAGTAATGGCCTTTTCAAGGATACCTAGTGCCTACCATCCCTAACCGATAGACGAAGTAATAATAAACGGATTCATCCTGTATAGAAAATAAAAAAATAGTAATGGGTAGTTTTTTTGAAAATTTTTTCATCGAAATAAAAGGAAGAGAAACTATAATATCGTGTGGAAGTAAATAATTCAACTGAGGTCGTTCGTCGAGGGTCTGTCTGTCTACTGCTTAATTTCCGTTAAATTATACTAGTACGTGACGCTTTTACCTGGCTCTAGATGGGTTGTTACTAAACTAAAACATCGTGTATTTTCTGAAAACCGTTCTCATTCCACCGTGTATAATCGACATGGAGATAGGTACCTATCTTTGAAGGCCAGGAATCATCACGCAAGAAAAATAAAGGAGGGTAACTAACATATTCTGTGGTAACACCGAGCACTTCATCGTACATACGTTACCTTGAGTCCGGGCTGAAAGAATCGACTTTTTGCAATTCTTGTCTAACTATTCAAAGACAAGGTCGTCGATATAGCCGCGTTCGTTCGGACCCTGGCACGGCTCTATCGATAGAATCCGAGAATCATTTTATGTTAATTTGTAGTAATTAAAAAACATTGTGAGTAAATCAATAAATTATTTTTATCAAGCTTCTATCTGCATTAGAAACTTTCCAATGTAGGTACTTAAAGTAATAATATAGAATATTGAAACACTCTTATTTGGCTGTATATTCAAATAAAACGTAGAAGTTCTTACACTAACGAGCTAAATCGCTTAATACACATCCGGATGTTGTAATTGATATAATTATTGAAAGCGCGGTAGAGGGCATGCATGCAGCTCACGTTAATATAATCGTGTCTTTTCGCCTTCTTCAATGTTCTGGTTAACGAAAATATTTGTCGAGAAAATCTTCATCACAACATAAAAAACGAACTGTGCTAAATAAATATTTATACACGTATTATCTTCCATTGCGGCAATACAGTGTTTGTACAGAAAACTCGCACGTATTTGTATCTATAGGGCGACCCGTAATAATTTTCCCAGACCATATTATCGTTTTTTATAATGATGGAAGAAAGAAAATATTTTTATATAAAAGCAAATAGGAACTTCTACTTTTAATATAATTCAAAACAAACTCGAAGTGAAATCAGAATGACGTGTACCATTTATTTACTTTTAGGGGAATTGCAGATTTTAAAAAATAAAAATTATCAATTTCGTAAAGGCGAGCTCTAAAAATCTATAGAACAACTATGTATGTATGTGTATGTGTGTGAAACACGACGGTTACAACACCAACAACCGGAGGTAGTGGGTAATACTAACTGCCCTTCTGCTTTCCGGTTGTCCTCGTCGTCGTCGTTGTTTCTAATCATGTGAACTATGACTGAACTAATATACAAATATAACGGTCGCAGACCTTGCATTAAATGTATTTAATGGCTATTTCCATTTTTAAGCAATAGTTGTATGACTGTCAAAAATTGTTTGTTCTTGCATCCCGTGGAAGGGAATCGAATTTCGTAAAATGATATACCTAGGTACCTAGCTGTAAAATTATATGCATATCAAGTGTATTTTTAATTATGTGAAGCCAGACAAAAATGACGCATCGAGAAAAATTCAACTCCACGAGTACAGGATCATACATAAATCTCTTTTTATTGCAATTTACTATTTAGATATTTGAATGGGACATAATGCAGATATAAAGTGTTGCAGAATATGCAATAAAAAAGAACAATTAAACATGAATTTATTTTACTAATTCCCCAACTGTATAAACTGGAATGGAATACACAGCAACTGTTTCAAACGACCTTATAAACAAAACGGATGGAACTCTGGCGATCGGGCGGCCATGCAACTGGACCATTTCTTAACTTAACAAGTTTCGTATAGTTTGGGCATATTTCGACGAATTTCCAGCGAAACATCACCCAGCAAATCATTTACCATGTTGCTTAAAGGTATATTTACCTTCGACCATCTAACCGATCTGGTATAACGTAAGTTAAACCGTTCGTTTACTATTCCGATCCAAAATTTACTGAAAATCCACTACCTAATTACAAAAATGCTATCGGTATACTCGTAGCTGCTCATTTAAAATCCTACAAATTGAACTTTTTGATTCATTGTGCTGTAAAGTCGTTCTGCGAGAGCTAGTTCCAGGATTATTTGCAACATTCTCTAATCTTTTTTTTGCAAAATACAACAATTAAAAAAAATGAGTTTCACGCAAAGCCATTACTCATCTTGCTTTGCTGGTGCTGGTGTCATATTGCAGTGCGTTTTTAACTTTACGCCAACTGTTCAATTAATCACAAAAAGACAAGGAGGAGCCCACGTGCCAGGAATTTGCAAAACCCCGTCATATGGCGATGAACATGCCATGTGTTCCAGTTGAGGCAAACGCTATCCCGACCGATATTTTTCTTGGGTCCTTCACGTGTAGGAAGCGAACGATACTGATGTCGCCCACGAACCATTGTTGTATTATTTATTAACACACAATGGCGAAAAAAGAAAAATCACCAACTTACGAGGAAAAATAAAGACTTTTCAATAAGCCGGTGATTTCCACTTTAAATAGGAGCTTTAACAGTAGGGACTTTTCGTCACGAATAACAGTTTTAACCGTTAGAAAACACCATACATACACCTACGTCTTACGTGGTTCAGTCAATAGAAACCTACTAAATTAATATCAATGTTTGGAAAAAGCAAACAAGATCTAAGCCTAATTTATTATTTTTTTTTCACTTTTTCATGGATTGGTGTTACGTGCAGATACGAAAAATGTGTATCTGGTTTTCGTCTACAACGGCATACTACGTCTTGTGTTTATCGGCAGATCATCTGATTTTAGAGTGTTTAGTTTTTAGTTTTTAACCTCAGTTTGGAAATTCGTTCCTAAAAGCTTGGTAGATAGGTACCTACAGCCGTCGACAATAAAATCTTTCCAATCTGAAACAGTGAAATGTTGAAAGCAAATACCTACATTTATGTTTTCACCGTTAAGATTTAACTATTTTTCAAGAACTTTGTCACTCTGCATCTGAAACTCGTACTTATGAAACTTTTTTTTTTATGTGCACTACGTATAGCCGATTTGTTTACCCCTATTCCCAAATTATTCTAAAGTTTTATATTTAANCATCTTGTAATAAATTCCATGGTTCTATATGTGATTTCTACGAGATTAATTTCGGATGCATGTGAATTATAATATTATCGTACATATGAATTAAAATATTTTCGGATATTATACAACGGAATTCGGATGCATGGGACACCGGCCTTATACCCTGGAGAAAACTTGTATAACTGATACAGTGAAGAGATATTGTATCCGACTTGTGCAGATTTTCTAAAAGCGACAAAAAACTATATAAATTATTTAAAAATCACTCATTAAAACGTCCCCTCATTAAAAAACCATTTAATATTAATAAGAAAAACAAACATTAACATTATGGACATTATGAAAATATATTTGAAAAAGAGAGAAAATAGCAACATTACCTAGCGAGAGAACACCACTGCCACACAATTACAATAATTCATCATATCAAGTTTAAAGAAAATATTAGATGACTTTTTATTTAATAATGCTTTTACGAGAAAACATACTGAAGCGTTCTAATGTTCATTTTAATTATTTATTATTTCCTTGACCTTTTTTGATTACAATACATAAAAAAATATAAACCAAAACTATAACAAACAAAAAAACTTTGAAATAACAATTTTGTCAAGTTTGATATCAATATCTCTTTGTCGTGACCCTCCACTATGAACAATCAAAGGAATCTTTATATTTTCACCATTTTTATAGTTTAGATGTATTTTCTCGTTCTGTCGCTGTCTCACTAAAAGTGCGACGTCAGCCTTAAGATAAACAGGTAAGTAAGTTTAGTTAAATCTGCTTATTTCAATCGCAGAAAACCAGGACAGCTCCTGTACACTTAGTTTCGTTACACCCCGTCTACACAATAATTGACGCTTACCCGATTTCCCCAAATGGACGATTCCTGCCATAATCAGCATGACCTCCGCGTCGAACCTGTTTCTTTGAGTAGCCGGTGAGACTTGGCCATATCGCAACGCTAGTTTTGTGAGGGTCGACGCCAGAGCGGCCCCGATAAAGAAGTCCCCGTCCACCAAGTACTGACGCAACGGTGGTCTTTTCTCTTTGCTGGACTTTCTACGATACAAAAGGGACGAAAAAACGTGAATAAGTAAAACGGATCCATAAAAAAAAACAAATCACTCACTGTACAGTGTTGAAAGCTGACTGTGTGGCGTACGTCCCATCGGACGTGACGAGGGTGGTGGTGCCCCCCGCGTGGGTCTGTACGACCGCCTCCTCCGTGTCTCCAGAAATGAGCCTCTGCTCGGCTTCCAGAAGGGGGCCCTCCCCTAGCGTGTGATTTACTTCTTTAATTACGGCTTCAATGTCCGAAATCGATTCCGCATACTCGCCCAAGATCCACAACGCTGCACGATGCACCTTTACTGATTTAATGTCTCTGAAGGCTTCCAGCAGTTTCTAAAAATTTGTCAAATAAACACATCGTGTAAATAGCTTAAAAATGATTCTCTTAAGAAAGGGACAGGGAAATGTTTAATTTCTGCAATAACGGGTGGTGAAGTTAAAATTCCTTAATTTTTTTTCACTAAATTGATATTGTCAAAACGCCTAAAGATTAAAAAACCAGATATTTCAATTCTTATACTTCATAAGAGATAATTATAGCATGAAAACGTCCAAACACTACACGCTTCTGGTTCCCCGGATTTGTGATTTTAGCTCATAATTGACCGAAAGTATAAAAGTGTAATTCCGATGTGAATTTTCAGTTGTTTATTCAATCTGAACATATATTCTAAAATGTATTTTCAGGAATTTTGACTGGAAACGGCCAGTATCTCAGAAAATAAATATTTCCCAGCCCATGTCTACAAGAAGTTTTTTTCTATTTTGAGTGGTCAGGTTAAATTTAGCTTATGCAATTCCCGACAAATATTTTTTTGGAAACTCACCTCTATTATAAGCGGCTGTAAGTTCTCAAACTTCTGTATAGCCTCCCTGACGAAGACGAGGACGTCTGTAGCGGCTAACTCATTGGTGTCAGAGAGGAACTCGACCAAGACGGGAATAACGGTGGCCGCGACATCAGGAAACTTGATACAACAGGAATGCAACGTGCGAACTAGCAATTGCCGGTACTTCCCAGTATCCTCGTGTTCAACATCCAAAGTTTTTGCGACCTCCTTCCTCAAAACCAACACCATTTCCTCTATATTCCTGGAAGAAACCAGTTCCATGGCCAAATTCAAAGTCTTCTTGCGCACTTCCAGATCGGGACTGGCCAGGACTCGCAGGATGTCCATCACTAAATCCTGCAGCACCCTCTCGTGGCTGGGATGCTCACGGAGGGCGATCAGCCGATCTAATACGATCAGTTTCACGTTGTTGTCGCTTTCTTTTATGATCAGATCGATGTAGCAACTTGCAGCTGCCTTAATGGCCGTCGGGGCATTTGAGAGTGTCACGAGGGTGCCAGCCGCCTCGTATCGTACAGCAGGACTACTGGAGTTCAACAAATTATAGATGCAGCGGATGAATCGAGACCTCTCCGAAGGGTTAGAGTGGCAAACTTTATAAATCAACTCCACTATAACAAGTTGCAGAATATCCCCGAATGAAGTTACTTGGTCCAAGCATGAGGCCAGGTAAGACAGGGCTCGTTCTTGGTCGGCATGAAGCAACATTAAAAATGCATTACGCTTACAGGACATGTCTTGTTCTCCGTCCAAATAAGTGGATATTAATTCGGGGGCGTCAGGAATTAAGAATTCAAAATTGCGATAAATGGTAAATATTGCAAGTACAGCATTTCTCCTGACGTAGCTATGTCTGTGTTCCAAACAAGCCCTGATAGTGGCCATGAGAGGCTCCAATAATTCTGGTTCTTTGAGTTTACACAAAAACCGTAGCGTTGAGCCACGTAAGAATTCATTAGGATGTTGCAAGTCTTTCCGATATGCGTCACACACCAAAATCATTTCTTGAAGGAGTTTTCCATCAACTGACGTTTTGGGAACAATTTCCCAAAAAATTAACAACAATTTCTTGACGAGGTGATCTTGAAGAGGTAATACGTATCGTATTATAGTCATTAAAAAGCCGGGAGGAAGTCGTTCTCCGGCTAGGATCATGTGAATGATTCTTTCAAGAGCTTTGATTTTCACTTTTATATCTCCTTTTTCTACAAAGGTGCACATGAATAAATATTACATATAAGACGGATGAGATCACGTTTACTTACCCAAATCCATTTTGAGTTGCATTTCATTGTATGGTTCTGAATCGGTAGGCAAATTAATAAGCGTATAACAGGGCTGTTCTACAACAGCCATTGTGGATAGGTCTCCTAAAAAAAATTACTACACGTGAAAGATTGGGTTACTTACCGTATATAAAGGAAAAAAGAAATATTAGCCAGAAATAACATGGAAATTTAAATTAGTTACCTTAAAAACACCCGCAAAAAGATCTTACTCACAATATAACCAATTTATACACAACTCAACTTATAAACTCATATCGTGCGACGTGTCATTCGTGTCAATGAATGTCAATAATTATATACGTTTTCTATGGTGCAGTCATGGAGACTATACAAGGAGCCCGAACTCCATGTAAACAAAAATCTTACAAAAATAAGAGGGCGCTAGTGTTCCATATGTCCCATATGTAGAGAGGGGAGATAAAAAGCGGCAGTTTGAATTATAAATCAATCATGTCATTTTTGTAATGTGTTAAAAATTTTAAAATAAATAATGTAAGCTACTTTGAATTATATAAATCATGAAAATATGTCATTCCGGACTGTAATTAAACTAAATAGATAATAAAAAATATTAGCTTTATGAGAAGAATTTGGTGTTCGTAGAAAGAAACTAGTTTTCAAGGAATTTATGACGTGTCTTGTTAATATTAACCTATAAGTAAGGTTTATGTTTTTGATAATTACTTTGTTAAAGATTTTAGTTTAATGTTAGTAAAA
>NW_019416384.1:977066-1006983 GCF_000390285.2 Anoplophora glabripennis | reverse complement strand
TTCAACTATGACAATTTGTTGCGGGTTGTCTAAATATGTGACATCACACTAAAAGAGTCTATGCTGCCACCTTTTGATATACATTCTTATTAAACTATACGACGTTAGATACATACGGAAAAGAAATCTATTTTTTTTTTAACAAATAAAAATAATTCTTTCCTTAGTGCGGTACTACGGTAGGAAATAGAAATCTTAATGATAGATGGCAGAAGCGTCAATCGACAATACCCACAAAAATAGGTAACAGTTTACACTGCAAGAAAATTTGAAAATTATTAAATGGTAGAAGTCACTATTAGCAGTTGGCTTTGCTTTACAAATTAATTATACAGAATAATTGATCACTACACATATATAAATAACGAAATAAATATATTTACTCTGCACGGTATTCTTCTATATTTCACCTACAGAAATAACAGGTTTTTGCCATGAGTAATCCACTAGCTACTATTTTAACAAATGTGAGTTAAAGTTATAGGTAAGTATTTTTTTGTTTGTTTCTAAATTAAGTAAATTATTAATTTTTATTAAAAAGTAAAGGGAGGAAAAAGTTATAATTTGGATGAGGAAATAGTAACGATTTTGTCGAAATACAGGAAGCAATTGGAACATATTATACGTAGTTATTAAAACGGAAAATCTTAGTGTTCTCTAGGTTTTCCAAAATGTGGCCATCTATTTTTAATGGAAAAGTCTTGCCGAGTAATAAGGACAGTGGTATATTTATTCAAATTTTAGGCCAACGTTGACGTTTGGAATTAGGGACACAGGTATATATGCCACTGCGCCGTCGCCTTATTCAAAAGCCACAACAGCGGGAAGGTCGGATCGGATCGCCGTAGAAAGTCCACCACGACACCGGTACCTTCCTCCGTGCACGAGGCATTCGTTTGCCGACAATGAGGCCGGGCGTACGGCGCGCGGATTTTGGCGCGTAGTTTTCCGAAAAAGAAAACTCAAAAACCATGTGGCAAAAACATTTTCGGAGTGCGTACTGTGTGTGACAGTGATTAGGAGTGAAAGTGTACAAACGATGTTGGAAACATGCCATTCGTTCAGCGTTTTGTCGAGCCGAAATATTTAAGTCGAACGAATCTCTTCGACGAGGATGGTAATCCGAGAGTTTCGGACGACGAGCTGCAAGCCGTCACCAACAACACCCTCTGCAATGCCCTCAGGCAGCTAGCTTCGCTGGTACTAGTGGCCGACGACATCTTCACGAACCTCGGAGGTCAGCTTCAGAGTATAAACAAAAGGTCCGAATCTGTGAAGGTGAAAATTAATGCCCTCGAAGAGAAGGTCACTAAGTTCGACCCCAAGGAAGTCACAGTTCGTAAGTAATGGCCTTTTCAAGGATACCTAGTGCCTACCATCCCTAACCGATAGACGAAGTAATAATAAACGGATTCATCCTGTATAGAAAATAAAAAAATAGTAATGGGTAGTTTTTTTGAAAATTTTTTCATCGAAATAAAAGGAAGAGAAACTATAATATCGTGTGGAAGTAAATAATTCAACTGAGGTCGTTCGTCGAGGGTCTGTCTACTGCTTAATTTCCGTTAAATTATACTAGTACGTGACGCTTTTACCTGGCTCTAGATGGGTTGTTACTAAACTAAAACATCGTGTATTTTCTGAAAACCGTTCTCATTCCACCGTGTATAATCGACATGGAGATAGGTACCTATCTTTGAAGGCCAGGAATCATCACGCAAGAAAAATAAAGGAGGGTAACTAACATATTCTGTGGTAACACCGAGCACTTCATCGTACATACGTTACCTTGAGTCCGGGCTGAAAGAATCGACTTTTTGCAATTCTTGTCTAACTATTCAAAGACAAGGTCGTCGATATAGCCGCGTTCGTTCGGACCCTGGCACGGCTCTATCGATAGAATCCGAGAATCATTTTATGTTAATTTGTAGTAATTAAAAAACATTGTGAGTAAATCAATAAATTATTTTTATCAAGCTTCTATCTGCATTAGAAACTTTCCAATGTAGGTACTTAAAGTAATAATATAGAATATTGAAACACTCTTATTTGGCTGTATATTCAAATAAAACGTAGAAGTTCTTACACTAACGAGCTAAATCGCTTAATACACATCCGGATGTTGTAATTGATATAATTATTGAAAGCGCGGTAGAGGGCATGCATGCAGCTCACGTTAATATAATCGTGTCTTTTCGCCTTCTTCAATGTTCTGGTTAACGAAAATATTTGTCGAGAAAATCTTCATCACAACATAAAAAACGAACTGTGCTAAATAAATATTTATACACGTATTATCTTCCATTGCGGCAATACAGCGTTTGTACAGAAAACTCGCACGTATTTGTATCTATAGGGCGACCCGTAATAATTTTCCCAGACCATATTATCGTTTTTTATAATGATGGAAGAAAGAAAATATTTTTATATAAAAGCAAATAGGAACTTCTACTTTTAATATAATTCAAAACAAACTCGAAGTGAAATCGGAATGACGTGTACCATTTATTTACTTTTAGGGGAATTGCAGATTTTAAAAAATAAAAATTATCAATTTCGTAAAGGCGAGCTCTAAAAATCTATAGAACTGGCCTGTATGTGTATGTGTGTGAAACACGACGGTTACAACACCAACAACCGGAGGTAGTGGGTAATACTAACTGCCCTTCTGCTTTCCGGTCGTCGTCGTCGTCATCGTTGTTTCTAATCATGTGAACGATGACTGAACTAATATACAAATATAACGGTCGCAGACATTGCATTAAATGTATTTAATGGCTATTTCCATTTTTAAGCAATAGTTGTATGACTGTCAAAAATTGTTTGTTCTTGCATCCCGTGGAAGGGAATCGAATTTCGTAAAATGATATACCTAGGTACCTAGCTGTAAAATTATATGCATATCAAGTGTATTTTTAATTATGTGAAGCCAGACAAAAATGACGCATCGAGAAAAATTCAAGTCCACGAGTACAGGATCATACATAAATCTCTTTTTATTGCAATTTACTATTTAGATATTTGAATGGGACATAATGCAGATATAAAGTGTTGCAGAATATGCAATAAAAAAGAACAATTAAACATGAATTTATTTTACTAATTCCCCAACTGTATAAACTGGAATGGAATACACAGCAACTGTTTCAAACGACCTTATAAACAAAACGGATGGAGCTCTGGCGATCGGGCGGGCCATTTCTTAACTTAACAAGTTTCGTATAGTTTGGGCATATTTCGACGAATTTCCAGCGAAACATCACCCAGCGAATCATTTACCATGTTGCTTAAAGGTATATTTACCTTCGACCATCTAACCGATCTGGTATAACGTAAGTTAAACCGTTCGTTTACTATTCCGATCCAAAATTTACTGAAAATCCACTACCTAATTACAAAAATGCTATCGGTATACTCGTAGCTGCTCATTTAAAATCCTCCAAATTGAACTTTTTGATTCATTGTGCTGTAAAGTCGTTCTGCGAGAGCTAGTTCCAGGATTATTTGCAACATTCTCTAATCTTTTTTTTGCAAAATACAACAATTAAAAAAAATGAGATTCACGCAAAGCCATTACTCATCTTGCTTTGCTGGTGCTGGTGTCATATTGCAGTGCGTTTTTAACTTTACGCCAACTGTTCAATTAATCACAAAAAGACAAGGAGGAGCCCACGTGCCAGGAATTTGCAAAACCCCGTCATATGGCGATGAACATGCCATGTGTTCCAGTTGAGGCAAACGCTATCCCGACCGATATTTTTCTTGGGTCCTTCACGTGTAGGAAGCGAACGATACTGATGTCGCCCACGAACCATTGTTTTATTATTTATTAACACACAATGGCGAAAAAAGAAAAATCACCAACTTACGAGGAAAAATAAAGACTTTTCAATAAGCCGGTGATTTCCACTTTAAATAGGAGCTTTAACAGTAGGGACTTTTCGTCACGAATAACAGTTTTAACCGTTAGAAAACACCATACATACACCTACGTCTTACGTGGTTCAGTCAATAGAAACCTACTAAATTAATATCAATGTTTGGAAAAAGCAAACAAGATCTAAGCCTAATTTATTATTTTTTTTTCACTTTTTCATGGATTGGTGTTACGTGCAGATACGAAAAATGTGTATCTGGTTTTCGTCTACAACGGCATACTACGTCTTGTGTTTATCGGCAGATCATCTGATTTTAGAGTGTTTAGTTTTTAGTTTTTAACCTCAGTTTGGAAATTCGTTCCTAAAAGCTTGGTAGATAGGTACCTACAGCCGTCGACAATAAAATCTTTCCAATCTGAAACAGTGAAATGTTGAAAGCAAATACCTACATTTATGTTTTCACCGTTAAGATTTAACTATTTTTCAAGAACTTTGTCACTCTGCATCTGAAACTCGTACTTATGAAACTTTTTTTTTTATGTGCACTACGTATAGCCGATTTGTTTACCCCCATTCCCAAATTATTCTAAAGTTTTATATTTGAAAGATCTGACCACCTTAGTGTAATAAAAATATAATATACTATTAAATTTACTACATAGTAATTACAGCAAATTAAAAATGGATATTAAAATTATAATTCTTGTGATCTCAAAAATGGCACTATTCGAGCATTTTTGTAAATACAGCAAAGAAACATACAAACATTGGAAACAGCAACAGCATTGAACTCTCAACAGTACAGCTTCATTTACGCTGAACAGCAAGCATTGGAATCATTTTGTTGTCCACAGCTGTACGTACGTACGTACGTGATTTTCGAAATAATATATCTATGTATTTACAAGGCGTATTCGATGGAAATCTCATGATAACGGTTCTTAGAAACAAAAAACGGATTTGCAACAACACAGGACGTCAGACTTTAACAGGCGAAAGCGAGGTCTCTATTTGACAATCCGCGGTTGTATCGGTTATTAAAGTATTTACTTAATTCTACTTTACTTTGCCTTTGCCTTCGTTCCTCATTACAGCGCGATCCTTGGCTAAATCGATGTTTCTAAGGACACAGGTGCAGTAAAACAACTATGTACATAAGTGGTCAATAACATGGAGAAACTTAGACTCCGCCTTTATGAACAGACAGCGTATTTTTCCAAATGGCCGCAGGTGCGCTTGTCCATGTCCAGGCAACCATCACGCACTATATTTTTGTTCGACGCATATGGCATACTGGAAAAAATATTCCAATTTCATACACCTAGCCTAGAACACAACCGATAATGCAGAAATCTAAGTGCCATGTATTATCGACGCTATCTCTTGTTCACATAAATATTAAATCTGGCGGTAAATTTAAATTGCTTAAAAGTACTTTTTACGAAAATTATTTGTTTTTGTTTTTACCATTGTCTTCAACAAACTGTAATTTTTAGTATAGCTATACTGATAAATAATAAATACACAACTGTAAAGACAATAAGTAAAGATGAAATAAGTAGGTATATTTTTTTCTAGATTTTAAAAGTATTAAGCTAAATCAAACTCAAAATTTTTTTCCTATAAAAATTATCAAACAAAGTCAAGGTTCTTTGATTTTTTGTCAACTCCATAGACAAGATTCTAGTGAAATTGCGAAAAATGACTAACTGAACTAGCATTGAATTATATAGGCATGTGTTCCCCCAATTTTTATTCGTAGTTTCGAGATAAATTCCTTTAAGGCCAAATTATTAAAGTAAGTTTAACTTACAATTAACTAACAATAAGCTCAGAATGTGATTTAATGCAATTAAAACGTACCGACATCAACACATTCTAATCTTCCAGTTAGTTAACTGTAAGATAAACTTACTTTATTAATTTGGCCCTTAGCTCTCTGAACGTATGTACTAGTGAGCAAGCCGGCGTATATTAAAATTAATAGCTCCCGACTCCAAATATGGAAATTAAAACGAGAGGAATTTCTGAAGGAGATAAATTCCCACGCCGGCAGCTAGCTTAACAGATATCGCACCTGTAATATTCCTGGGAATATATAAAGATGGAGCCCTCAAGGGAGTTACCAACCCCCTTAGGAGATCCTAAAATTCACTTTGAAAACTCGGAAAATTAAATTGAAACATTCCTTTTATACTCTAGTCCACCGAAACCTTACACGTAAAAGGAGATTTTAATAATCGCCAAATTTTTAAAAATCCTTTACTTTGTTTTTGAAACACTTTTTTTGAGAATTATATACAATTTTAGTTAGTAGCAAATGATCTGACGACGACCATACACGTCGTCCCGAAAGACAATATGACCTTTTAAAGTTAGCAGACATTGTTAAAATTTTCTTGGAAATAAACTTTGAATTGGGTCGTCTGACAAAGGGAATTTAAAAAATCGAAATAACAAGGATCACCACAATAAAAATCCTCGCGAGTCGGTCGCCGAATACGTCGGAATTTAGGGCAAAGGAACCGTACGGCCCCTTCGTGGAATTACGGCGGTCCGCATTCTCACAATAGGGAGACCATAATAATAATAACACCACGAAGCCGGCGTGGTGTGTGCGGGTACGCCATGCCAACCAGGGCTACCCGGTGGGCCGACAGCTCGCCCTAAGGCTTTCAGACTGGCTCCGCGACCTCGACGAGTTCGATGCAGGACCGCATCGCCATATTCATAAGCAAAATTTTATGTCTTAGAGACTGTTAGACTTGGCACAATGCTTTTTAATTTGTATGTAATCGTTTCACGCCCCTTTGTGTGCAGGGTAATCCATAATTGTCTTTCGTAGATACATGCATAATGTAGACAGAGAAAAACAGGGTGTCCGAAAACGTTGCGCAAAAAATTCTGGAGTTGATACTACTGGAAAAGTAATGACACTTTTTTTATTTCATTTTTTGTTTATAACTTTGTTAATACTGAAAGAGATTTTTTCATATTTGGAACATTTGTTCCTTTCATTAAGAGTGCAGTTTTAAATTTAGTACTGATTCTGATTTTATAATATAAGCGAAGTGTGCTCTGAAAACAGCGAATTCTCGCGGAATCATAATTTTATGTAATCGAAAAAATAACTGAAATTCAATTTAAAAAAGGAATGCCAAAATAAAAACATTTTTTATTTTAGAAAAACTGCGTTTTCTGCAGAAAATCGCATGAGACCATTTTGCAAACGTTTTGATATAGGTACTTAGTCAGTCATTCATTTATTAAAGTTCTGATTTCACTGGAAATTTATTTTCCCAGTACTTATTTTTTATTAAGCTCGTATGTTTCATTGTCAGTTGCAGATAGTGTTTTCAATTATGATTTCAGTAATATACAGTATGTCATATTTTTGATATTTTGATAATCAACAAAGAAATATGTTTATGTATAAGATAGGTGTGGTAGTGTGCTTTGAAAAACAATTATTAACTATAAGATTATACCATCTTATACCAGCGTCAAGTAATTACGATAAAAAACATATCTATAGATGCGCTACTTTCTTTAAACAATAATAATTATTTCAGTGTTCCAAAGCTCACTATTTTAAATATCAATATTTTTTTAGGCGTTTATGTTATATGACTATTTCTACTTTTTTCAAATATTTCGCCTATAAAATGATAAAACTGTGACATGTTATATATCGCTAGATTCATAATGGAAAATTCTATTCGATGCAAACGAAATATACGAAGTTTTTTCTGAAGAGTCAGTTTTTGGGGTATAAGTTTTTAAATCGAACTTCAATTGTTTTCCTCACTGCGTGGTCCGCGGCACTTTTCACTAGGTCGACGTTTCATTCCATTCAAATATCGTAATAGCATAAAATTGAATCCCAATGAAAAGAGAATTGTGTATCACAAGGCGCACAATTCGTATTGTAATAAAAAAATAAATCGAAAGCATAATTTGAAAATGTTATCACATATCGTATTACTTGAAACGTACATACAATAACCTGTAGAAGTGTTCGTGGATGCTGATAAAGAAACTGGAAAATAAATCAACTGCTGATTTCTGAAGACTCCTCGGACAAGGTGAAATTCCTCGGGACCGTTGAAGTGTGAAGTCGAATCAATTATTTCCGTTGAAAGAAATCTTTTCATGGCAACCATTATCACATGTAGGTACTTTTTAATTACCCACCCGGATATCTGCTTAGAAATTAATATATTTTTTTTAATTATTCAAGGATTTCTATATTTTTCAATGATATATCGTATCGTTTTACGAACTCAACGAATACGACAGAGATACGGATCTGTAACACGTGCCTACCCCGGCATTTGTGAGAATCCGAACCTACAATTTTATCATCCCCCGTGGCAGTCTTAACCTAACCGACCTACCCTTTCAAAAGCATGCTTTCAAAAAATTGTTCAAGTAAAAACAAAAGAAAGAAAATACAGTTACTTAGATACCGTAAATATTGGTAGGCTCTGACGATTCAAATTTAAAAGAAATACTTAGGTAGGTACGAAATGTTTGTATCGTCTACGTTGAGATGAGTTTGTGTATATACACCGAGTTATTTTGATTAATTTATCAATTATCTTTAAGTTCTTAAATTTTAAAAATAAACCGCAATGTAGTTTTTAAAATATAAACGGTTTATACAATTATTTATGGTTTTAATAAAATACGACCACTGTAAAAGTTTTTGACCGCTAATAAGAAATAATACGCCATAATAGTCCAAATAAATGTACCAAATTTTAACGCGATCGGTAAAAGGGTTATGAAGTTGTTAATTAAATTAGTTTAATTGTTGACAACTTTGAAGGCCTGTAACTCAAAAACCAAAAAGTTTTTACTTAACTTTTTTTTCGTAAATCGTATTTATTTATCGCCGTGAATATGAAGTCAAACGTTGTCGGTGAAATTTGCGGATAAACAGAAATAAAAAGCCTGTCTAAATAATAAATAATATTTTTAACGTCAATTATTGTATAGAGTAAAATAATTTTCTCAGAATCAGCGACCGTATGGGGCACATACACATGACATTCCAGAGTCGTCCTCTCGGTCGTCCTTTATTTTTTCTGATCTGTTAAATTGAATCGCAGGTCCGAAATCGCTTCATAAAAAAAGATGTAGGGTGTTCAAATGTACCGAAGTTTAAATAGATTTTGGGCAATATGTCGACAACGACAACGTAAAATTACTCAATCAGTTATCCTATCGAGTTGGTTAAGATAGGCAGCATTAACTGCGGGCAACTACCTGTTAACCCCAGAGGCTCGAGAGCAGGTCAATTAGACTTTATTGGACAGTCAGCGGACGACATTTTAAAAATGCACTTAAAGCGCACCGAGTAAACAAAGTGTGTATACCGCTAGGGATACCGCTTCGTCGGCTCGATTCGGCCGTATTTGGAAACGTCTCCCAATCCAAATACGATTTGCTCTCTACCTAAACACCGCATCCGACCATATGGTCGAAAGTCGTCTCGAATTAACCTGACGGAGATAGATACACAACAGATAATCGGTAGCATATGCATATGTAATGTTATGTAACAAAACAGAGTTGTGAGACTGTTAACGAAAATATTTATTTACATACATATTTGTCTAATGGGATCGAGGCCAAATGTGACATCTCGCATTACCTATCTGTACCAGCAGTCTTCCGTTCGATTTACTGCTATACGTAATATTCGATCCGCCGACTTTCCCGTAGGTTTTTTTATTTAGTTTCTCGTAAAACTATTTTTTTATTTTTCGACGTTCTTTCCGCTGTATCTCCGAAAGTACACGAGATGCGAGCAAACCATTTATTTTATTTATTACGTTCCGTTCAATTGAAATTAGACAATTGGACTGTGGCAATAGAATTACTCTTTCGATTGAATTATGTCGGGAAATTTTGTTTAAAATTAACAGTTGTCAGGCTCTCCCCAATGCCATGATCTATGTTTCCCTTTCGAGGGGCCCACTCGACAATGATACCTCCGCAGAACTAGGCAGATGTACACTCGTATCTTTCAGCGCGCCCTCGTAATTCAATTGTTACTGTAATAAATTCGAAATCTGGCGCAAAAGATTCGACAACAGTCGAACTACCCAACCGGATCTACAACAAATGTGGGTCATGCGGAAGGATATGAGGGTAATTTGTATTAAAACCTTTGTGTTGTACCAAATTGAATAATGATACAATTTAGGTAATACGATTTTAAGTAGGTAGGTATATGTATTTGATTTGATATATTCTAATTTTTTGCACGAAACTCGAAAAACTCGAGGTTTCCAATTTGATATAAAAAAAAAAACGGAAGAATACGAACCACCACGTACAAACGAATATAACAAGATAAGGCTCTATGCTGTGACGCAAGAATAGAATGCATCTAGCAGTTGAGTTTTAGTAAATTTATAACCTCTCTAAGATATTATCTCTGGGTAAATATTTGATACGAATACATAAAGTGTTATTTATTTTGAAATATTGAATAATGTGATAAATAAATATAGTTTATGACTACGTGTCAATAAAATGCGATACATTTATTACACAATTTTGATAGCTTAGTATGAAAAATAAATACCAAACGTTTATCGTACCGATTTGAAAACATTTCGTTTATATGTAAATATAATTATTATTATGTCTCCCTGGATTGGGAGTATATTTATTCCTTCCAAAACACTCTCGAAAATAGTTATAACCGTTTAATAATCTGCAAGGCAGGACTGTCGGAGGTTGGTGGTTTTTAATTGTAGTATATATGTACGATTTAAAAAAAAAACGTGACCAATGATTAGTTCCTAATTTTTTAATGACTGCGACTGCGACTAACTAAGAACGCGAACACGTCTGTAAAATTTTTTGGGGCGCATGACTCGAACCTACTTAGAGTAAGTTTACATAATATGGTCTATTTACGATAAGTTTGCAATGACGTCACATTTAATAATTAAGTGCAGCTGACAGAATAACCCTAAATTCTTGTTCTATATCACATTAACTCTCGTCGAACTACAAAATTGATTTGTTTTAAGTTTACTACATTTACAATCATTAAAATTAGTCGATCGGCAGTTGACACACATTTGACGTTTCCGTTACTTTCGATAGCAGCTCTGTGAGATTTTTGTACTTATCCTTAATCAACATCACTTAAAATATTATAGATTTATGTATGTATAACGCAGAACACCTTTTTCATAATGCTTCAAGTTTTAAATTTACCTACTAATTTTCCGTTTTTTATACTGAAACAAAAACTTTAAAAAAATACCCATTCAAAAATTTTAGTAGGTACCTTCTGCAATACAAATTGATAATATGTTTGAGATATCCATAGGGATTTTAAACGATGCCGATCAAAGGTTATATGTAACGTGATTGAGAAGCACATCTAGAAGACCGCGATATACGAAAAAAAAAAAAAGATTCGAATTCGTTTTTAATATTAACGTTGACCGACTCCACCGATGCAAAGTTTAGTTTAGAGGAGCGGCCGCTGCCTGAAAAGTGTCAAATCAATCCGCGTCATTTGGAAAAGAGCATTATTGTGCGCGGTTCACTAACACAATAGCCCCAGTTTTCGGCATACAAAGCTCCGTAAGCGGATGGACTTAAAATACATATATCGTTTGTTCGCCACATGGCCCACTGAACCCGGAATTGTGGTCCGGGGTGTTCCATTGTTCTCCGGTTAATTGCGGTCTCTGTCGCCGGTACTCTTTAACGAAACATGTGGGCTGTATTAGGCCTTCTGCGGTGGTGAATGGCTCCTGTATGTTGACGGATATGAGAATAGTCTAGATAGAAAGTAACTAAGGAGCGAAAGGGTTTACTGTCGCTACTACGCAAAAACGGTCTAGAGCGTGATTCCCATTAAAAAATTAATAAAATTAATAAAGTTATTCGATTCCCGTTCTGATAGATAATGAACATAAACGTATACAGGGTGTATCTAAATAACACCGAAAAAATTCAAGGGGCGATTCTCCGATGAAAATTAATAGGGGTCTTTGGTATAAAATTTTTTGAAAAAACCCTCCCCTGAAAAGTTACGCCCCTCCTAAAATTACAAAAAAAAATTGTTTTTCTTTTTTATCTTCCACGTACATCAAGCTAAAGAAACCAAACTTGGTGAACATTATCTGTCAATAAAACTACACTTTTTGAATTTTTTTCAACCCTGAACTATTTTTGTAAGGGGTTGAAATAATCAACCCCTATGACATTTTTTCTTATAATTTTTTTTTCGATAAAATTTTTTCCTTTTAAAAAATATGTCTAAAAAACCCCATTCATTTACTAACTTTTTGATCTCTTCAAGTTTCTTCGAAAAGTTAAGGATTTATGACAAAAAAAAATAAATGTATTGTAATGTATTTTTAAAAAGATGAGCTGTTTAACGCGAGTGTATTTTGCCGAAAGATCTAGTGGCCTGTTCTTTACAATGGAATCCGTAGAAACAAATGTCAATGTCATTTATTGTCATATTAAATAACATTTTATTAAAAAACACTCAACCAAATAGTTGACCTATGATTCTACTAGGCTAAGAAGTTTGGAACTTAGACTAAAAGTGAACAAATGATGAATAATGTTATAACAGTAACAAAAAATAAAAATCTGTCGGATATTGACAATACAATCTACAAAAAATGTTGAAAATGATTGCCTTCAGCTTCAATACAAGCATCTACTCTTGTTCTCATAGAATTGCGTATGCGTTCAAATATTCCTGGTGAATTTTTTATCGTTTCACACCCTGCTACAATGCGGTTTCGCAAATCATTGATATCTTCAACTGGCCTTGAGTAGATCAAAGATTTCAGATATCCCCATATGCAAAAATCCAAAGGATTAAGGTCAGGGGAGCGGGCTGGCCAATTTACATATCCTCCTCGACCTATCCATCGATTGGCATACACCTCATCCAAGTGACGTCTTGCACGTATACTAAAGTGGGCTGGTGCACCGTCGTGCATAAACCATAAACGTTGCCTAATTTGAATGGGAACTTCTTCAAGAATAATAGGTAATTCTTCGAGAAGATGACAATATGAGTCACCATCTAATCGTCGTGGAAGAAAATAGGGACCAATTAAATGATCGTCGATAATTCCGAGCCACACATTTAATGAAAATTGATACTGATGATTTCCTTCAAAAAAGTCATGAGGATTTTCCTCAGCCCAAATATGATTGTTACGAAAATTTCTAATACAGTCTCTTGAGAAATTCGCCTCGTCAGTAAATAAAATATTTCTTAAGAACTGCGGCGCTTGGCCGATCATATTAATAAGCCATTGACAAAAAACCACACGTGGTAAAAAATCTCGAATCAGTAACGACTGCACCCGTTGGAGATGATAGGGATATAACTGTTGTTCTTTTAAAATTCTAAAAACTACCGAATGGCTTACATTTAGGACACGAGCTATTTTCCTGGTACTAGTTTCTGGGGATTCCTCAATTAAATTAAGTACGGCTTCATCGACAGCTTCAGTTCTAACTTCTCGGCTACGGCCACAGTCATGACTTCTCTTTTCAAATTTTCCAAGTTCCCGCAAGCGTTGGTGAATATTTGTGAACGTAGTATGGTGGGGTAATCTACGCTCTGGGTACTGTTCAGCATAAAGTCTTTGCGCTTCCAATGCATTACCGTTAGCATACCCATATGTAAAATGCATATCTGCCATTTCTAAATTCGAATAGTTAACCATATTTTCGGTTTATTAACTAATATTTTCTACACAAAATCATGAAACTTGTGAAATAGTAAGAAACAGTAACAATAAATGACATTGACATTTGTTTCTACGGATTCCATTGTAAAGAACAGGCCACTAGATCTTTCGGCAAAATACACTCGCGTTAAACAGCTCATCTTTTTAAAAATACATTACAATACATTTATTTTTTTTTGTCATAAATCCTTAACTTTTCGAAGAAACTTGAAGAGATCAAAAAGTTAGTAAATGAATGGGGTTTTTTAGACATATTTTTTAAAAGGAAAAAATTTTATCGAAAAAAAAATTATAAGAAAAAATGTCATAGGGGTTGATTATTTCAACCCCTTACAAAAATAGTTCAGGGTTGAAAAAAATTCAAAAAGTGTAGTTTTATTGACAGATAATGTTCACCAAGTTTGGTTTCTTTAGCTTGATGTACGTGGAAGATAAAAAAGAAAAACAATTTTTTTTTGTAATTTTAGGAGGGGCGTAACTTTTCAGGGGAGGGTTTTTTCAAAAAATTTTATACCAAAGACCCCTATTAATTTTCATCGGAGAATCGCCCCTTGAATTTTTTCGGTGTTATTTAGATACACCCTGTATACATACAATCATCGGTTGTTTTAGGTATTTCAAAAGTTACGTACGGCAAGCTTACTGTTTAAAATGTGTGTAATAAGTACAACAGAGAGGAAATAGTAGAGAGAAAGGTGCTCTGGGCCATGTGTTACCAAGACCAAGAGAGGACCTGCATCATTCTCAATCCCCGAAGCCGTTACACAAGGGCAGGTTAGATACCTTGCCAGGCCTGCAGAAGGGCGTACTTCGTGGCCCAGGCAGTGGCGGGGTGAAATTGTTAGATAATGAATTAATCACCTCTCCCATTAGGGGAACATGAGAGAAGACGCAATGCATTAAATTGGACTATTTTCGACTCGAAACATTAATACGTTTTATTAGTTGTCAAAAGGTAATCAGTCAAAAAAATTATAAAACCATATTGGCTTAAGCTAATACCTACTTATCGTAATCGATTTATATTTGCAGATAACTAATAAGTACGTAATTGTAGGTAGGTAGGTATTTGCTATTGTTGTAATCATCAGATTATTACTTACTCCTAATGTTATTGATTTTTATTTTCGCATTTATGTCGATACGAATAAAGGTGTTTACTCCATCAAAAGATGTTAATTCTTTTTCATTAAAACCGACCGAAATTTTTATAAAAACTATATTATTCTTTTTTTGTCAATTGCCCTCAGTTGTAAAGACAAACTTTTGAAATATTTAACCTTTGCTGTCAAATGAAAATTTGTTAAATACAGGGTGTTTAAAATATTTCAAATGGTGGTACTTCATTTTATTTTATGAAAAATAAGTTCATATTAAAAATCTAAAAATATGTCCTCTCCGAAATACAGGTCCTGGAATGTTTTATCTCAATACTTAATAGAATGTTTTCTTTTTTACAAACTGAACGATTTAACTGCCTATTAGAGGGAATGTTTTAGTGTAAACTAAAATTTAATCACGTCACCAGGGGCGTGCGGCTATATGGCAATATTATCTCATTAGTTTAAAAAATAATGTGCATTATATATTTTTAATTTTTTTAAGTTTATAATCGTTGATTATCTGACAAACGATGTATGTTAGCATATTTTCAAATGTTATTTTATCAGAAATAATACGCATGACAAATAAATTAATAAAACACACTTTTTTCCAGAACTAGGCTTTAAATGGAAAAGTGCGAAGAAACATCTTATGTTAGGTAATCATAGAGGATTACAAAAAAATCACGTAGTAAAAGTTTTTCGATATTATCTTTTTAGCGTATCAAATATGAAAACATATAGATAGATTTTTCACCTACGTATAGGTATCATATGCTCAAGTATTAAAATAATGAAATATTATCATTAATATCAATAAAAAAATTTCGTGTGAAAAGAAATATAAATTATATAAAAAATATGATTACATTTCTAAAAATTCGGCAAAACCTACGAGTGTGGCATCCAAAAAAAAGTTCACTCACAATTTATATCCAACAGGCGTTCGTCCAACTCCCTCGAAACGACTAAATCATTCCCTATTGCACTCCTATGGGTAGTGATTACTAGATATTACCCTCCCCCCAATCACTCATTATTATCAATATCACAACAGTTTGTCACTACACTAATCACTGTTGGAGTCACGTAGAAATTTTTTTTCACATAAAACATCGGTTTTACCAAAATGTCTGGAATACGATTTTAAAGAAAATTTTGTAGGTACACGCAAATTTAAAATGACACGAGCCTTAACCGGACAATAATACCGCACAAGTGAACAATTCTGTGGAACTCTTTACGGTTTTCTTGCCCATTCGTATGTTTTTATTAACATTACGCCACTTCGACGTATCAGCTTATAAAAACGTAAATCAGGAGGTACACTTCGATCTAGAATATTACATTTTGTTAAATTTTGTACAAGGTGTTCGGAAAACGATAACAATTTTTAAGTGTAAAAAAGATAATATTTGAAGATTTTATGCATTAATTTATCTAAGAATAGAGAATTAATATTATGCCTTTTTTTTCTCAGTTTCATTTTGATTGATTTCGCTAACATCATTTTGAACTGCTTTTCAATATGTTCGCCTTTTACCATTACATAGCTAGGTAATACCCAATTTATAAGTAAACGATTAAGTCTGATGGGACGTTTATAGAATTGCGCCTTGCGGAACAGATTATCATTTAATTTGAGGCAGTTACGAACGGACTGTTAGTGGAACAGAAACGGAGGAAGAGAGATCCCTCTTTAAATTATTACAAAGCCAATCTACTCAACTGGGGTGTTTGCTTCTCTTCATCTAAGGGGTTTCGTGGTGAAACAGCTGCTCTTTGTAAGTCTAAATAAAGCACGGCAAAAACTTCCTCTGCACCCTCTAAATTTGTTATTCATCAGATTTGGTATGCAAAGCTTTTTAACGTCTAGTACGTACCTACCCTCCGTACACACCTTGATGATCTGTTAACTCACATGAGCGGAGAAAAGGGGATATAAAATTGTTTTCTTTTTTCGTTTTTTGATGCACCGACGAATTACAGGTAAAAGGGATTTTATATTTTATGGAAAATCTAAATTATTTTATTACTTATTCTGAAAATCACAAAAACATACACCCTCCTGAACTGGTTTTTGTAGCTTTAGAATTCAGGGCATATTTTTTATTACGTGTCGGATAATAAGGTCTACTTGTTTTCGTAGAAATACCATATTATCCAATTAGTCCAAGCATTCTGTCACGGATTAATGTTAAATTTGCAGAAATTATTACCTGGACAAAAAAAATATGACCGTATAGAAAATTAAATTTTAAATTGAGTTTCTTGTTCTTTAAACTCGATCCAATATGGCGAACATGGTTAAAAAAAATCGCAAAGTTGAAAAAAACGGTTTTTCTAAAATAACTAAAAAAATATAGCACGGATTGAAAAATTTTAAATGAGAAAGTTGTAGGTTTTAAAAAGATCTATCGACTGATTTTTTGAAAGTATCGATTGCTTTGTTACTTTTCGAGATATATCGAAAAAACCGTTAAAAATCTTCTCTTTTCTCTTCTTCTATAACTCGTTTACATTTACGTGCCCATATTTGCTATTTACTGCAAGCATAGCCCGCGGCAAGCCAAAAAAGTACATTTTTGAAAAATTTAAAAATATTAATTATTTTTCGAGATATATCGATTTTTTGAAAAAAAGGCGCTCTCGAAAATTGGCTAGATCTTCTCAGCGGATAGCCCTACAGTAACGATTTTCGGTTTATTTTCTTCGTAAAGAGTTATATTATCATGCTGTTAAAAAATGTTGACGATTTTATTAATTTTAAGGATCAAAAAATGACTTTGAATAAGTTGCACTTTTTTGGGTATGTTTTTTTCAAATTACTATTTCAATTTTTATTTTATGAAAATGACTTTTAAAGAAAGAAAACTAAACATTTACGGGTCTATTTTGCTTCTAAGGCGAAAATGCTATAATATTCGTGTTTAGCTACCCCAGATTAAGTACAAAAAAATAATAAAAATTGAAATAGTTATTTGAAAAAAACATACCCAAAAAAAGTGCAACTTTTTCAGTCATTTTTTGATCCTTAAAATTAATAAAATCGTCAACATTTTTTAACAGCATGATAATATAACTCTTTACGAAGAAAATAAACCGAAAATCGTTACTGTAGGGCTATCCGCTGAGAAGATCTAGCCAATTTTCGAGAGCGCCTTTTTTTCAAAAAATCGATATATCTCGAAAAATAATTAATATTTTTAAATTTTTCAAAAATGTACTTTTTTGGCTTGCCGCGGGCTATGCTTGCAGTAAATAGCAAATATGGGCACGTAAATGTAAACGAGTTATAGAAGAAGAGAAAAGAGAAGATTTTTAACGGTTTTTTCGATATATCTCGAAAAGTAACAAAGCAATCGATACTTTCAAAAAATCAGTCGATAGATCTTTTTAAAACCTACAACTTTCTCATTTAAAATTTTTCAATCCGTGCTATATTTTTTTAGTTATTTTAGAAAAACCGTTTTTTTCAACTTTGCGATTTTTTTTAACCATGTTCGCCATATTGGATCGAGTTTAAAGAACAAGAAACTCAATTTAAAATTTAATTTTCTATACGGTCATATTTTTTTTGTCCAGGTAATAATTTCTGTAAGCATTTCTCTATAATGCTTGGACTAAATTTATAAAGAGTATGTACCTACTTTGGAAACAAAACATCCAACTATTACTCCAGACCAACAAAATTTTGGCGGTTCGGTTAAATTTTCATTGACAAATATCAAAGTTTAGATATATAAGTAAAAATGCAATTTTCACATGAAAAAGAACAAGATATGTTTCAGACTTGTTAATTAATTAATTTGGAGAATATGGGACTTTAATTTATGTGAAAATTGCCGTTTTAATTATCTGACCATCTTTTTAATAATAGGCAATAATATGAATAATTCAGTATTTCCACGAAAAAAAAAACCCAGATAAATACTTAGATATGCTGAATTCGAAAATGCGAAAATCCAATATGTAAAACAAAAGTTGTACGTCGTTTCTCTGTTTTAATTAAATATCTATCACAATGATCGGAAAATTAGTATAGGTCAGAAATTAATTATTTATAGATGAACATAACGGTAAACCCATAGCAGTAAATTAATAATTTGAAAGAAAAAAAATAAATAGAATGTGGAGACCACAGAATCGACATTTTGCAAACATTAATGAATGGTTCAGATTTGAATATTTAAATATAACATTTGTCAATGTTCATACTGTTTCATATATGTACAAAATTTTCAATGTTTTGTTGAATATTGTTTAAATGTTTTTTAAATACGTAGGTACATAATATACTCATTTTCTTAAATAAATAAAAAACTGTAATACTTACATTTTTATGTTGCAAGTTCTAGTACTCTAGTTGAACATTTAATCCTTCAGATACCTGCAACAAAAATATAAACAGTGAAATTAATTTTCTTCACTAAAAGATGTACGTGTAAAAGAAGATAAGTTGTAAAGAAACATGGAAAAATATCCGATAATTTAATATAACACTTTAGACAAGGCGAAATCGGCGGCTTCGTATGAAAAAATTAGTGAATTTGATTTTTTTGCATAATCACCTCCGTGAGATGTTTCTGAATGAGGATCAAAATGTGGTCACAATTTGTTTAAACTAATTTTTTTTTAACAAATTGCGAAAATTACTTGTTTTGCTCCGGACAAGTTTTTTTAGGTTTTTGGGGTATTCTAAACAAAATAGTTCCTATATGCACTATGCTCCTAAAATCAACGGTTTCCGAAAACGCAAAAACGGTCATTTTCAAGACTCAAAAAATCAAATTTTTGATGTTATAAAAGTAATCTTTAAACATCCCTTGACAAAATACCGAGGAGTTATTTGGTGTAATTACATTGCAATGCGTATTATTTTAGCTATTAACAATATACATGTTGATTTGTGCGCCGCGCCGCTCGGGCACTCCAATGTGCGCCGACCCCGTGTATATATTCATTACCTCACTTTTTGATATATTTTAGCAATGCTGCATTTTTATTTATTAAAATTATTTTTTGTTTATTGGATATTATAAATTTCTAAACAGTAATAATAACAATAACAATAATAATACATCTACTTTACTTAAATAATATCTAATTTTGAATTTGCGAATATTGCAATGAACGTCAAAATGTATATTGTATTGTGAATAGGTAAAATAATACGCATTGCACCAAATAACTCCTCAGTATTTTGTGAAGGGATGTTTAAAGATTACTTTTAAACTTCAAAAATTTGATTTGATTTTTTGTTATTGTTTTTGAGTCTTGAAAATGACCGTTTTTGCATATTTTCGTACTTTAAATTGTTTGTAACACGGAAACTATTGTTGATTTTAGGACTATAGTGCATAGGAACTATTTTGTTTAGAATATCCTAAAAAACCTAAAAAAAACTGTCCGGAGCAAAACAAGTAATTTTTGCAATTTGTTTAAAAAAAAATTAGTTTTAAACAAATTGTGACCAGGTTACCGGCCGGTTACATTTTGATCGTCATTCAGGGACATCTCACAGAGGTGATTATGCAAAAAAATCAAATTCACAAATTTTTTCATACGAAGCCGCCGATTTCGCCTTGTCTAAGTTCTTAATGGAAATGCGATGCGAATAAATAAAAATATGTACTAGATATTAA
The DNA here is from genome assembly GCF_000390285.2 of Anoplophora glabripennis. Taxonomy (NCBI): domain Eukaryota; kingdom Metazoa; phylum Arthropoda; class Insecta; order Coleoptera; family Cerambycidae; genus Anoplophora; species Anoplophora glabripennis. Next base: position 986,596 of record NW_019416384.1, on the reverse strand, counting down.
TATAAATCTAACTTGTTATTTTCCAACTACATACATATGTGTATTTTATTATAGGTAGGTATTTGTTAGTATCTCAATTGCCGAAAGGTAACGATATTACATGTTCAAAAAGACTATTGAGAATAATGTTTTATGCAGAATTTCAACGTAACTTTTGTCACATTTCAAATTAACAATAAGAATCGTCATTCCCATTGCAATAAAGTATGTATTGTTTTGTAGACAAGAAAGATAGATTTAAATATCTCTGTGCCGGTCAGTTTTTGTTGTTATTTGTTCGTCGTTATCCGTTATCTGTAAAAATAGCCAGATGTCATAATATAAAATTAGTGTTATTCAATAAACAGTTTTTTAACCAGAAAAAGGATTGCGCTTTTTTATATCGATTGATATAATTAATATTACAGGCAGTTCAATTTATTTTTACATATTATTATGCATACTCAACGAGGTATCTACACGCCACCGATGCGGCATTTGTCGACAACGATTCTGTTGTAAATATGATTGGTCGATATGCCATGCGGTTGGTATAATAGACACATTTTAAATAATGTCTTTGGTGCATTAAAACGGTACTGAATTTGTCGTCCACCATCTAAAGGTTGATTCTCTGACTCCAGTGTATCTGCTCTACACTTATAAAAAAATAACAATACCTACATATTCTAATTCCCAATGTCGCAATGAGGTCATTTTGTTACTTTGTTTATCTGCAAACATTCCAAAAGGCATTGTTTGAAACAATGTCCCGACACAGCACAATGGCTGTTCCCGGCTGAAAAGCCGCGTCATTTATTGTTGTGAACTCGTCTGCCACGTTGTTAGGATACCTACATATGTATATAGTATTATAAATAATGGGTAGCGTTCGTGCAAAAGATGTTTATTCTGTTAAACCGTGCAAATTGCGGGTTTCACTTCCGCGAACATTGCGACTCGTTAATTGCGCCTCCATTTGTAAATTATCGTGCACCCCAATACGTTCAAGAAGTTCGAAATAAAAATCATGGATTTCGTTAGAGGAAGGCGTTATATGGAATATATTCCGTCGCAGAAATCGTAAAGCCTTCGGACTTGGTTCGCTTGAGCTATTAGACCAAGCAAATTAAATTTTTACTCGAAAAAAGTCCTATCCGCTAGATTATTGTAAAATTGTCTAAAGGAACATAATACAAGACATCTCTCATCTCGTGAGTCAAAAACTTTTATTAGCTAACTTTTCTATTTAAACAAATAAGTGAGGAAAACAGTTTTTTCACTTTGCAGGGAAAACCATCAATTTTAGCGAAAAGTGACTCGCAGACAGCTTATAGGGAGTAAAATTATCTACAAAATGAGACTTGTTAAATTAAAATCGGTTAATAAACAAAAAAGTTATTGCAAAAAGACAAGAAAAGTGCCCATTTTTTCATTTGTTTATAACTATCGCATTTATTGTTAAAATTTTATAAAACCTATGACAAGTTGAGGGTTTTGTCATACTTTAAAAGTGTGCCAAAAGTGGGCGCTGTAGGTGCAATAGTTTTCGCACAATTCTATTTGTTTATAGCGGAGGCTCCAAAAGTTATGAACTTTAAGCCTCTGTACAGACGTTAATTTTCAATCAAACATGATTCTGAAAGCGTCATTGTAATCTTAAAGACGCAATTAAGCGACCTATTAAAAAATATCACCGTTTTTTGACATCAACATTCTCAAATTGTGCATTAAAAAACCATGCGTTTTTCCCTTATAAACAATTTGAATAACATTGTTGCTATTTATCAGAGCTGGGTAATTACTTGTAATTTAAAAATAGTTACAATTACAAATTACTTTAAAAAAAAGGAACTAATTACAATTACAAAGTATATTCTTTAAAAAAGGAATTATATTAATTTAATTACAGTTACATGAAAAATGGATTTAGCAATTACTTTTCTAATTACTTTTATTATCAAGTAAATTATAGTGACCAAACAGAAAAAAAGGAAAAAGTTAAGTTAAAAATTTAAATTAAAAGTGTTGTGTAATATTGCGTTTTATTATTTATTAGAATTGATACTAAAATGAAAAGATTATTCTTATTCATTTTCTAATATAGAATTTTTATATATTTATTCCTAATCTAATAATTTAAACTTAAACTAGTTCAGTTCATACTATAATTTTATATTATTGGTCAGGTAATTAATTCAACCCGATGCTCTTTTTTTTTGTTGTTAGTACATTTGCAAAATATTATTAAAAAAATTACGAATCGAACAAGTACGAGTGAAAGGCTGGGTAATCGAACCAGAAGTTTTCTCAACTCAAAATAAGAGCAGTAACACATAGATACATAATATATATTTTTATAAAACTTGATGCTATAGACAACATATTTTTACTTCGTATATTTTCTAAATTAATAATAATTATAATAAAATAAAATGTACTCTGTTAATTCACCAAATCACCTGTTATTGTTTACGCGGCACAAGGCTTTCCTCAAATGAAATAATGGAAGTCTGCAAGCCTGTACGCAATTACGCAATACGCATGATCTTAAAAGTAATTATAATTATTAGAAAAAGTAATTGTAATTGGAAAAAGTATTTGTACTTATAGAAGTATGTAATTTGTAATTCGATAGTTCAAATAATATAATTACAAATTACAATTCCTACAACAATTTTGCTGTAATTACAATTCCAAATTGCTTTAATAAAAAAAAGTACTTAAATACAATTACAATTACAGGAAAAAAAAAGAATTGTAATTGCTAATTACTTTTTCACCAGGAATTACCCAGCTCTGCTATTTATGCTATCTCACCGAAAATAGATGCAATGTATAGCTGGCAAAAAAATACAATTTTAAAATAAAAAAAGTACCCTCTACGACCAACAGGAGCCAAGATAAGAATTTTAAAAAAAAATCGTAGCGCAGTTGTTTATAAATATTAAGGCTTGAATTTTTCGCAAAATAAAGTTTACGACGTAAACTACGATTTCTTGTGAATTGCATTGAAAAATGTGAAAAATTAACGACTCACGAGCCCTTTAAAGAGAAGGTACTCGCTAAGTAAACTGTCCGGCGGCGTGGTGGTAGGGGAAGTGCGCGCTGTAAATTTTGCAATATCTCGGCTTCTATTCATCGTAGAAACTTATTTTTTTTTAAACCGAGGTAGCTCGACGAAAAAATAACAATGGGCATATTTACGAATTCATAGAATAGCCCTGAACCCCAGAAAAATTGCATCTTTTATAATTAATTTTTTTTAATTTACAAAAATGTCACAAAAATTATTGTTAAACGAAATATTAATTAAAATTTCAATTTCGGAATTATTTTACTATTATTAAATAAATAAATGAAGCTATCGTTCATTTAAAAAGTTATTTCTTTTACATATTAAGGCAAAGTAAACTTGTTTTTTCAATATTTTGTTAGCTATTTAATTACGATTTAAATGTAAAATTAAAGTAAAAATTCACAAATTATTTTCAAATTATTATTTATTGTTAAAAGATTTAAAAAAGAATAAAAAGCATTTGAATTTATTGCAAAATTCTCAAAATTAAAAAATATTAAAAATAACGCGGTCGATAAAATTACAATTTTAACTTCCTGAAATTTTAATATATAAAGTTTTTTTATTATATTTATTACTAATTTTATAAACATAATCAAAATTAATTCAAAAAATATTAATCACAACCATTTTCAATAATAGATATAAATAATGCAATATAATACAATTTAAAATTTAAAATTTTTTCTATTTTTATGAGAAATAATAATTTGAAAATAATTTATGAATTTTTACTTTAATTTTACATTTAAATCGTAATTAAATAGCTAACAAAATATTGAAAAAACAAGTTTACTTTGCCTTAATATGTAAAAGAAATAACTTTTTAAATGAACGATAGCTTCATTTATTTATTTAATAATAGTAAAATAATTCCGAAATTGAAATTTTAATTAATATTTCGTTTAACAATAATTTTTGTGACATTTTTGTAAATTAAAAAAAATTAATTATAAAAGATGCATTTTTTCTGGGGTTCAGGGCTATTCTACGAATTCGTAAATATGCCCATTGTTATTTTTTCGTCGAGCTACCCCAGTTTAAAAAAAAAAAAAGTTTCTACGATGAATAGAAGCCGAGATATTGCAAAATTTACAGCGCGCACTTCCCCCACCACCACGCCGCCGGCCGCCGGACAGTTTACTTAGCGAGTACCTTCTCTTTAAAGGGCTCGTGAGTCGTTAATTTTCCACATTTTTCAATGCAATTCACGGGAAATCGTAGTTTACGTCGTAAACTTTATTTTGCGAAAAATTCAAGTCTTAATATTTATAAACAATTGCGCTACGATTTTTTAAAAAAAGATTCTTATCTTGGCTCCTGTTGGTCGTAGAGGGCACTTTTTTTATTTTAAAACTGTATTTTTTTTCCAGCTATCCATTGCATCTATTTTCGGTGAGATAGCATAAATAGCAACAATGTTATTCAAATTGTTTATAAGCGAAAAACGCACGGTTTTTTAATGCACAATTTGAGAATGTTAATGTCAAAAAAACGGTGATATTTTTTAATAGGTCGCTTAATTGCGTCTTTAAGATTACAATGACGCTTTCAGAATCATGTTTGATTGAAAATTAACGTCTGTACAGAGGCTTAAAGTTCATAACTTTTGGAGCCTCCGCTATAAACAAATAGAATTGTGCGAAAACTATTGCACCTACAGCGCCCACTTTTGGCACACTTTTAAAGTATGACAAAACCCTCAACTTGTCATAGGTTTTATAAAATTTTAACAATAAATGCGATAGTTATAAACAAATGAAAAAATGGGCACTTTTCTTGTTTTTTTGCAATAACTTTTTTGTTTATTAACCGATTTTAATTTAACCAGTCTCATTTTGTAGATAATTTTACTCCCTATAAGCTGTCTGCGAGTCACTTTTCGCTAAAATTGATGGTTTTCCCTGCAAAGTGAAAAAACTGTTTTCCTCACTTATTTGTTTAAATAGAAAAGTTAGCTAATAAAAGTTTTTGACTCACGAGACGAGAGATGTCTTGTATTATGTTCCTTTAGACAATTTTACAATAATCTAGCGGATAGGACTTTTTTCGAATTTCTCTTTTATTTTCGCTAATTTTCCTGGTGTATATAGCGTTCAAATTACTTTATGCAAGCCGAATTAATGTTAGGGGCATTATGGACGTACGTAAAAAAGTACCCTTCATGCGAGACTGACCATTGAAGGGTGTACGGATCCGTTATTTTTCGATTGGGCTATTCAGGTGATTGTTTAGGACTAGTTATGCAAATTTTTGTGTTTAGTGACCCTACCATATGCGTTCGATCATGATCTTGTGCCTTGTACGCGTGTTTGATAGGTACAACTGCAGCAAAACACAGCAGATGTTTCGAAGTTTAAAAGGTACATGTGTTTTTCTGTACCATAGGGTTTGATTAAAGCGTCCACGTATTAAGGATTACCTACTTACTTAATGTAAGTTATATTGTGTAATAACAATTAATTTTACAGAGGCGCAACCCAAAAATGTATTATTCAAACCAATCAATTAAACAGCTTTCTTGGAATAATACTTAATACGTACCTACCTATGCGATGAAAAACTTGAAAAGTTCTACTCATATTTCTAGAAAATGAATATAATATTGAAAACTGCATTATTGTAGAGATCGTTTTAAGTTACTAAAAGTACCTAGTTAATTTTTTAATGTTTCACCTATTACTACTACACCTAGGCGGGCGGCGGTGAAAAATATCTGTTACACTGACTCGAAAGTAAAGGAAACTAAAAATACCGCGATACGCTTCACCTGTTAGAAACCGTACAATCATGATAATTTTAAATTCATACAATCGAACATGTGTTTCCGCTTTTCAGTTACGACAGCGCTTGTCCATTTACACGGCGCTGCGTGTCGCGTATACTTCATGCATGCCGTATTCGACTGGATAGGATTACTATAAATATTTAAACCTTATCTGACGTTAATAAGCAAGAAACGTAACTCGCAACAAGTACATAAAACTAACCGGATCGTCACAAATATTTAATTGGGAAATTTATTAAATTCAATTTGTTTGTTCTGGGCGCGGAATACGGCTCCGCCACCATCGGGCCGCTATTATAAAAATAAATATACCTACTTTTAGTTAATACTGTTCTTTCCGGGTCTACCAAAATAGTTCAATTTAGCTTCCGAGTCAATTTGTACTATTTTTAAATATTACGCAACGCAAAGGGAACTTTGATGTTCCTGATAGGTATCTCCTCGCGTTAAGAATTTTATTAGACATTAACAAACCTCTGCGTTCGGTGTTGCAATATTCGATTACGGCCGTTCTAATGAACTACACTTTAAGTGGAGGTTGTTATGTAAGCAGCAATCCTTAGACTGAACTACATGTTCAGTAGGAGCAATTATTTCGCATGTTTGGTTTCTCGTCGCGTTACCTACGTAAAACGTAAATTTAAAGATTTCTTCGCGGCTTCATGGATCCCTTCCGTAGAATTGAAACCGATCGGAAAAAGTACCTCTCCGGGGATGAACAGCTCGGCTTCCCGCTCTATTTTTACCTCTCCACAATGAAATCAAATACCGGAAGTCGCGGTTGAAGTACCTACTTGGCATCATTGAAACTGAAGCGTCTCTTCTGGTAATCATTTTTTTGTGGTTTTAGTTAGGGTGTTCCTTGATTCGCCGCAGCCACTGCGGGCGCGACTGTAATTCTACACAGGAAACAACAGCCTTATCGTAAAAATAGGAAGCCAATCATTTAACCAGGCGTTGATGTTGATGGGTTTAAAAAATATAGGCGCTTCCTGCTCTTATATATTTTCATACGTATATCGACGCGTAAACCATTTTTGATAAATGAATATAAAAATAGAAACGCTTGACATTATACCGAAGCCGATGACGTGGACATTACATTTTTGCAATGTAAATAGTTAATATTAACCCAAATCTGTATACAGGAAAATAAATATGGGTATCTACTAAAAGCGTTTTATTCCTTTATAGTCCAAGCATTCTGTCACGGATTAATGTTAAATTTGCAGAAATTATTACCTGGACAAAAAAAATATGACCGTATAGAAAATTAAATTTTAAATTGAGTTTCTTGTTCTTTAAACTCGATCCAATATGGCGAACATGGTTAAAAAAAATCGCAAAGTTGAAAAAAACGGTTTTTCTAAAATAACTAAAAAAATATAGCACGGATTGAAAAATTTTAAATGAGAAAGTTGTAGGTTTTAAAAAGATCTATCGACTGATTTTTTGAAAGTATCGATTGCTTTGTTACTTTTCGAGATATATCGAAAAAACCGTTAAAAATCTTCTCTTTTCTCTTCTTCTATAACTCGTTTACATTTACGTGCCCATATTTGCTATTTACTGCAAGCATAGCCCGCGGCAAGCCAAAAAAGTACATTTTTGAAAAATTTAAAAATATTAATTATTTTTCGAGATATATCGATTTTTTGAAAAAAAGGCGCTCTCGAAAATTGGCTAGATCTTCTCAGCGGATAGCCCTACAGTAACGATTTTCGGTTTATTTTCTTCGTAAAGAGTTATATTATCATGCTGTTAAAAAATGTTGACGATTTTATTAATTTTAAGGATCAAAAAATGACTTTGAATAAGTTGCACTTTTTTGGGTATGTTTTTTTCAAATTACTATTTCAATTTTTATTTTATGAAAATGACTTTTAAAGAAAGAAAACTAAACATTTACGGGTCTATTTTGCTTCTAAGGCGAAAATGCTATAATATTCGTGTTTAGCTACCCCAGATTAAGTACAAAAAAATAATAAAAATTGAAATAGTTATTTGAAAAAAACATACCCAAAAAAAGTGCAACTTTTTCAGTCATTTTTTGATCCTTAAAATTAATAAAATCGTCAACATTTTTTAACAGCATGATAATATAACTCTTTACGAAGAAAATAAACCGAAAATCGTTACTGTAGGGCTATCCGCTGAGAAGATCTAGCCAATTTTCGAGAGCGCCTTTTTTTCAAAAAATCGATATATCTCGAAAAATAATTAATATTTTTAAATTTTTCAAAAATGTACTTTTTTGGCTTGCCGCGGGCTATGCTTGCAGTAAATAGCAAATATGGGCACGTAAATGTAAACGAGTTATAGAAGAAGAGAAAAGAGAAGATTTTTAACGGTTTTTTCGATATATCTCGAAAAGTAACAAAGCAATCGATACTTTCAAAAAATCAGTCGATAGATCTTTTTAAAACCTACAACTTTCTCATTTAAAATTTTTCAATCCGTGCTATATTTTTTTAGTTATTTTAGAAAAACCGTTTTTTTCAACTTTGCGATTTTTTTTAACCATGTTTCGCCATATTGGATCGAGTTTAAAGAACAAGAAACTCAATTTAAAATTTAATTTTCTATACGGGCATATTTTTTTTGTCCAGGTAATAATTTCTGTAAGCATTTCTCTATAATGCTTGGACTATTATCTTTTTGCGACATGTCTATATAAGCGCTTCGTTCCTTCAATGAAAAAAAGAAACAACACTTTTAACTGCAAAAATTATTTCTTTTGTAGTTTTTATCACGTTAAAAGATGGATAACACAACACGATCGTGCATGGTATATTAATAGTCTACTTGTTTTATGGGTCGAAAGTAATGGTATTATATACTAGATAATGCTATCCGTTCGCAAGCAAGGAACAAAAAAAAGTATCGACAGTACGGAACAGTATGAATGTTAAGCAAACGTGTTTATTGTGACGTGAACAAAAATTGGTATCATGACGTATTTTTTTAAGTTTTAAACAGCATCTTACGGACTATACTGCAACGGTTTTTATGGAGAAATATACAAGTATTTGCTAGACACCTACCTCCTAGGCGCTTAATATAGTACGCCTAACAGACTTCTCGCGTACCGTTACGCCATAAAAATAATTGCTATCATTGACCTCCTTACGCAATCCAAGAAATAGTGGTGTTCCATAAGCACTCGTTATTTAAATAATTATATAATTATCCTTATCTAGAAAACGTAGGTACCTTACCTATAATTTTGAGGGAATCACCAACTGTTTTTTTTTTTTTTTTTAGTTTGGGGAACGAAATAAAAAGTGCAACAGCCTTATCCGACTCGAAACACGGCAGTCACCTAATTAATTTAAGTGTTGTGTTCGGGTCGAAACCGCAATCGTTATTATTCCTTATTACACCAGAAAAATTAGCGAAAATAAAAGAGAAACTCGAAAAAAGTCCTACACGCAATATTATTGTAAAATTGTCCAAAGGAACATAATACAAGACATCTCTCGTCTCGTGAGTCAAACACTTTTATTAGTTAACTTTTCTATTTAAACAAATAAGTGAGGAAAACAGTTTTTTCACTTTGCAGGGAATTGCATCAATTTTAGCGAAAAGTGACTCTCAGACAGCTTGTAGGGAGTAAAATTATCTACAAAATGAGACTGGTTAAGTTAAAATCGGTTAATAAACAAAAAAGTTATTGCAAAAAGA
>NW_019416384.1:930598-972783 GCF_000390285.2 Anoplophora glabripennis | reverse complement strand
TTTAAAGAAAAGGTATTCGCTAAAATTGATGGTTTTCCCTGCAAAGTGAAAAAACTGTTTTCCTCACTTATTTGTTTAAATAGAAAAGTTAGCTAATAAAAGTTTTTGACTCACGAGACGAGAGTTGTCTTGTATTATGTTCCTTTAGACAATTTTACAATAATCTAGCGGATAGGACTTTTTTCGAGTAAAAATTTAATTTGCTTGGTCTATATCCAAATACAAAGTTGAACCCTTTGCGGTCGTTATCTAAGTTATTCGGTTCCGAAGGTAGAGAAAGAGGTTTACAATGTCTGAAAGTCCAAGATGCTGTCACAGACTAGGTGGGAATATGGAAAACACACGAGGTCGCCGAGACGAGTTTTAGTCCTTTATAATTATTATGAGTTTGTGGTTTATTCATTATAATTACCACATGCGAATAAAAGACTATACCGAGGTAAGCAGGTATGAATCCCGTCCCATCGCTTTCTATTATAATATTGAAGAAATTATTGTTAATACTATTCAGAATTTGAAATGGAATTTATCCCTTTTACGGTATGAACGTCATCCATATAATTACAATCCTATAAATGAATTTATAAATCACTCACAATCTGCTGACATTTTTCTAACAGTGCCGGGTGATTAGTAGGTACCTAATTTGTTCTAATTAAGTTAACGATTCGGTGACAGTTTTAATCAGAACTTACGACCCTGGAGATGATTACCCTTAATTCTTTCATCTGATTGTGAGTTTTTTATACACCGCGTTATTAGGTATGTTATGTGAAAATAGTTTTAAGTGAATAAACGGGACGGGACGCCGCATGCGGGAATCCGTGCCACGAATAGTCTAATAATGTAGTGTGTATATTATGTATTTTGTACCTACCTACCTATATACGAGTAGGTAGGGTTATTTTTCGTGAGAACATTAACCGAAAGTGGAATCTTCCCCTGAGGCACGCACGTTCGCCGCACCAACATAAGTTGAAGTTCATGTGATGATGAATAGATGATTTTATTGAAGTAGGAGTGAGGCGAGGTTAATAAAGGATGCGAGTACAAAATTCTAAATTTCGAGACGAGTAGATTTCCTTTTACATCTTAAACTGTAGTCGTAAAATATTATATCAATTTTTTACGTTCCACCTCGTATATCTTACTTTTTACTTGTACAAACATAAATCTCGGCTTTTATAACGCATTTGGACGGCTGATGAATGGGCGGCCATTAACTTTTAAAAGTCCTCTGTGCCCTTTGAGGCGTTCTCGCGGCTTTAGAAGTTGGAATCGGCGCCTTAAAGAATGTTGATAATTTAAGAACAAATTTTCCAGTGCCAGCGCATCAGGCGATAAATAATAATCACACGGGCGGGCGGCAGAATGGCTGGGCGGGTAATTATCTCGGTTTCTAATAGATTTACAATGGCCTAGGTGTATCTCGGACGATAATTCTTCCAGAGAAGCAAACAAAGCGTGCTATAAACGAAACGTTATCATCAGTGCGTGTGTATCACTACCAGTTACCACCCCGTTCCAGGATGTTATAGACGCAACTTTAAACCAAATGAAAAAGGTGTGACCAAATAAAATTTTAACGACGTTGAAAGATTGGAATGATTTGGGATGAGTATGAAGATTGTATTTTATTGCTTGTCGTGATCGTGATATTAGACTTGAGATAAAGTATATTATGTCGCAATCTAATTTAATTTACTTTTTGTATAAGTGTACGCCTACGTTTATCCTTCATAATAATTCTGTAGGTGTTTATACATGCTTTACGATTCCACTACGAATATAGATAAATTAAAAATAATCCGATAATTAAATTATACAGGGTGTGCCATAAGTAATAATAGGTACGTGGACCAGCACCGGATTCTACACACTAGAATATTAGGATTTAACCAAACATACATTAGCGAGAGTTAATACTTACAGAGAGAGAGAGACAAGGCGTCAAAGTGAAAAATGTGTTTTCATTATTTTTAAATAAGCTTTACAAAATTACAGGTAGTATTGCACTAATTTTGGGTAGTTTTGCTCTCCTTTGGTTTTTAGCATATCTCCTCTGATATATTTTTTCATTTTCATATACAGGGTGAGTCAGTTTTTTGTAGACAAACTTTAAAAGGGGATAGAACACATGTTTTTAAAAAGAAAAGTTCCTATAAACATATGTCGTAGAAGGCTTCATTTCTGAGATACAGGGTGTTGAATATAATTTTTTTTTCTCGAATTTTCATTATAACTTATAAATGAATTCTTAGATTTTTTTCATGTTTGGAGGATAATGCCTATTGATTAAGGGGCATAAAACAAGCAGTAAGAATGTTCAAAAACTTGCACAGTGGCGGAGTGGAGGGGGTGCTCAACCCCTTTCTTAAACAGAACATCTACGCCAATGAATATTCTTTTAAAAAACTGTTATTTTCATTATCTACATACAGTTTAACAAAAATAATGTCCCTTCTTCTGTTTCGAAATTCCTGTGCGTTTCCGAGTTATTTTGATTTTTAGTGTTTGATGTGGTACTAAATTAATTTATTTATTATCAATTATCGGCTAAATATTTAATTGTATTAACGAAACCTACCTAAATATGGTTTATTAAGGATTCTAAAAAGCCGAAATCTCATATTCTTTATCTCTTTCCAATGTAGTTAAAATAAATATTTGTTATATCAAGCCATACTCAAATACAAGACTTTTATAAATTGAAATCTGTTTAGTAGGTACACTAATTTTAACAATCCTTATTTATTATGTGCTGCGTACTAATGTACTGCAACTAAATTACAAAAAAAAAAATTGATGTTAATGTTTATGGAGAAATTTTTTGAATTTAGAACAATATTTAAGTAACAACTTCTTAAAACTTTTTGACAACTGCACAATAATGTATTGTATGTATGTAATGTAACAGATTTCAACTTATAAAAGTCTTGTATTTGAGTATAGCTTGATATAACAAATATTTATTTTGACTACATTGGAAAGAGATAAAGAATATGAGATTTCGGCTTTTAGAATCCTTAAAAAACCATATTTAGGTAGGTTTCGTTAATAGAATTAAATATTTAACAGATAATTGATAATAAATAAATTATTTAATTTAGTACCACATCAAACTCTAAAAATCAAAATAACTCTTAAACGCACAGGAATTTCGAAACGGAAGAAGGGACATTATTTTTGTTAAACTGTATGTAGATAATGAAAATAACAGTTTTTTTTTAAAATAGTCATTGGCGTAGAAGTTCTGTCTAAGAAAGAGGTTGAGCACCCCCTCCACTCCGCCACTGTGCAAGTTTTTGAACATTCTTATCGCTTGTTTTATGCCACTTAATTAATAGACATTATCTCCCAAACATGAAAAAAATCTAAGCATTCGTTTATAAATTATAATGAAAATTCGAGAAAAAAAAAATATATTCAACACCCTGTATCTCGGAAACGAAGCCTTCTACGACATATGTTTATAGGAACTTTTCTTTTTAAAAACATGTATTCTATCTCCTGATAAAGTTTGTCTACAAAAAACTGACTCACCCTGTATATTTTTTACCTAAAAAAGGTACCTATACCTCGCAAAGTGTTGCTACGAGTAATATAACCATTTTCGAGATATTCACCATTAAAGTTTCCAATGCAACAACGAATTTAAATCATTAGGTAGGTATAGGAATATAACTTTTCCACGGTAATTTTAAAAAACAAAATTAATAAGACATACGTTTTCAGACTTAGCAATTAGTATTATGAAATTAATTTTTTTTTTCTAATATTTTCTGAATTATTAAATTCAAATGCTGACATGAAAGAAAGACATCATACTTTTAAACAATAAAGAATAAAATACCACAAAATAAATAACCTTTAGGTAAAAAAGATAAGAAAATGAAAAAATATCAGAGGCAGATATACCGAGAAGCAAAAACGTTACCTGTCACATTTCAAAGACATGCAAATACCGCAGCCAAATTATAATCGGATTTGAATTCATCGTCTCAACAAAAAACCTCCGATCCCAACATTTGTGCAATATAGGTACCTATGTAATTTCGAAATAATGAACTTTTAGACTGAGGTAAAAGTTAAATCGTATTATTTTATTGTGTAGAATCCACTGTTACTCTATGTACCATATACTTCTAGCGCACCCTATATAACACACAGCTATTGAACGCGATAATTATGTTCAATGTAAGATGCCTATACTTAAATGAAAAAAGCAGCCGAACGGTTTGCACATTAATGGACTCGAGCTGATTCTCTCGATTTGTGAGTAAATGTGAGAAGACCGCGGCAGTATTGCTAATTCCCGGAACGCACGCGTTGCCCATACAGAAGAGCCGAAGAGCGCAGAATGCTGTGCCGTAGTGGCTGTGGCCATATTAGGCACAATATCCAGTATTTTCTCTCGCCGGCTGATGGCCATGAATAAAGGATAGTGACTGACATCTAAACATGAAGGGTTACAGACCTCCAACCTCCAACAGTTCTCAATTACCTCCATTTGGTTTATTATAGTTTGCTAATAAATAGAAAGTTAGGATCTAATCTATACCAAAATAGGTCATATTAGTTCATTCATAAAATAAGTCTAGTGAAACGATATGTCAACTAAAATTCCCACGTGCCCAGCAATTTTATTATCTATTTAAATCCTATAAAATTTTTAACTTGTGTCATTATTATATGGCTCTCCTACACTCGAAACCCGGCAAGTTTCTAGTTCCAGTAATAATAATAAGAATTCAGTGCAGCACAAAAGAAAAAATCTGCCTATAAACTAAATAAAACGGATGAAGAAATTAAACAAAAATAAAAACCTCTTGAAGCTACAGTCTTTTAAAGGAACTCTATAAAAACATCTGTGCACTTATATCTTTAGATATACGAGTAAAACACAAAGACTTTATGAACCGAAATCGTAACTATACCTACTTGCCTATACCAATGTATGGATGACGGTTTTTTATGTCGAATAAGTAACTGTAAAGAATTCCTCTTTTAAAGGGACCCAACCGAATTCGGATGGATATACAGGGTGGTCCCGAGATAATGGCCCAAAATTCATGGGTAGGTTCCCCAAGTAAAAATATTGCGATTTAGCCGAACTTACCTTACTCCAAAAGTTGATAGTTAAAGAGATACAGGGTGTTAAATGTAAAATATTATTTCAGTTTTTTTAATTTATTCCTTAACAAATGCAAATATCCTCGCAAAATTTTGGGGATTGGAGTTCTTTGAGTAGAGGAATTGAAATCTGTTCACATTTTGTTAAAATTCATAGAGGGCGCTAGCTGCAGTAGATTGAATGTGTTAAAAACGACATAACTTTTTTGTATTTTGAGGTATCTCATCTTTGGTAACAAATTCTTATTTTTCAACTTTTTTTACACAAAAAAAGTATACTTTATTAAAGTAGCTATCTCGCACCGTTTTCGAGATATATGGCTTTGAAACTTCCAATGCTGTTGCATTAAATTACAATTAAGTGCCCACAGGTATTATTAATTTAGCGATAAAGTTTCTTAAGTAGGATTTGGCCGAAAATCAGATAATTGACGTCTTCCACTTGTCTTATTGCTGTTTATTGGTATCTAATTAAAATTACATCTTAGCATACAAATTAAATTGTATACTCGTATACATAAATGTGAGACAGAATGCCGAGGTTTTCGTTTTTGGAGTTACATGAAATCAGTTAGTTGTTTATGAAGAAACTACAAACACTTGAGAAGAACTTTAGTAGCAGGTTTTAAATGCTGCAAAGTCATTTCGCATTAAGGATTTATACTTTAAAATAAGGCAATCTTTTAATAAAGGTGTTGATAAATGTATTGAAGTTAGAGGTGGACATTTTGAACAATTATTGTCAAAAAGGCATATTTTTTACTAATGTTTACTATTTTACTGTGCATTACAATTTTTAATTCTAAATAAACCCTTGTTTTTGACATTTCTAAATTATTTTAATTATTTCAACTATTAGCAGTGGAAGTTTCAAAGCCAAATATCTCGGAAACGGTGCGAGACAGCTACTTTCATAAAGTCTACCTTTTTTGTGTTAAAAAAGTTGGAAAATAAGAATTTGATACCAAAAATGAGATACCTCTAAGTACAAAAAAGTTATGTCGTTTCCAACACCTTCAATCTACGGCAGCTGGCGCCCTCTATGAACTATAACCAAAATGTGAACAAATTTCAATTCCTCTATCCAAAGAACCCCAAACCCCAAAATTTTGTGTAGATATTTGCATTTATTAAGAAATAAATGGAAATAAACTAAAATAATATTTTACATTTAACACCCTGTATTTCTTTAACTATCAACTTTTGGACTAAGGTAAGTTCGGCTAAATCGCAATATTTTTGCTTCGGAAATCTACCCATGAATTTTGGCCCGTTACCTCGGGACCACCCTGTATATACCTAGTTCTGGTTTATTCCATTCTTTATAAAAACTCGGAAGCCTTAAATGGAAACTTGACCTGAGCGGTTTCGTAAACTTGAGAATGAGCCAGGATTGTGTGCACAAAAATTTCATCATCGTATATATTTGTAATTGATGATACGAAGGTTTTTTCCCTTAACAAATACATTTGAACTTATTTGCTTATCGGTGTTATTATCATCGAATCATTGATCGGTCGTCAAACAAAAATAAAGTGCACGGTATTTGTTTCCGATACGCGGATATTTTATTCGCCGAACTTAAAAATTCCATAAAAAAATCTTGTTATCCCGATCTCCTCGCGTCGACTGGAACTGCGTATCATGCAGTTTAATGCACGGCATACCTACACATAATAATAGCATTATTTATATTCATTTGGCTGAAACGGACCGTGCTACATCACTTCCTCCTCCGCAATTACCGTATCGCAACATTTTGTTGTCGTTAGTTTGTTAAAATGAACACAATGGCACGAAAACGAAGTCTCCTAGACTAGACAGTTTAACTTTTAGACGGAGTGAGCAAGAGACTATTAACTGTGCGTTATAGTTTGCCTGAACTTTTGATATAAGTTAATTTGAGATATATAATAATAACAGATGACTGTAATTTTTTTTCAACCCCCGGCCAGCGGTGAAAAAAGACAATAAAGGACTTTTTTAATATAACTCAAAAAGGGGTAAGAGATAGAAAAAAAAGTTTCTTATAAAAATTGTAGAGCAAAAAATTAAACATAAAAATGGTCTATTGACTTTTCCTTGTACTATTAAAATTAACAGCGTTCGGGAGACTAGAAGTTAAGGGATGATTTCAGAAATTTAAAAAATCATAAGCAGAAAATTTAATTAATTTTAATTTTTTTTTTAATCTACTCTAAGAAATGTAAACCACCTTTTCAGAGAAATAGACATATTTTTAAATTTTTAATAAAAAAAGATAACAATTTCACAAAACCAACGTGATTTTTTTATCTTTATTTTTATCGTAAAACAAAATTTCCAACGCAACCTTTCATTATTTCAAATAATTAATCGATTGGCATAGAAAAAAAATGTTTTAGTGTTAAATGATAAAAATTAACGATTAAAAAATTGAAATCGTTATAACTTTTTTATTAAAAATTAAAAAATATATCTATTTTTCTGAAAAGAAATCTTACATTTTTTAGAGTAGATTGAAAAAAATATATATAAAATTAATTCATGTTTCTGCTTGTTATGATTTTTTTAATTTCTGAATTCATCCCTTAACTTCTAGCCACCCTAACTCTGTTAATCTTAATAGTAAAAGAAAAAGTCCATATATCATTTTTATGTAGAATTTCTAGCTCTTACCTCTTTTGAGTTATCTGGAAAAACCCCTTTATTTTATCTTTTTTCATCCCTAGTCGGGGGTTGAAAAAAAAATTACTGTCACTTATTGTTATTATATACCTCAAATTAACTTATATAAAAAATTCAGGCAAGTTGACCAAATTGTGATTTAAAGGCTCATTTAATTGGACTTATTATCCGTTAGGCAAAGAGTTTGTTCGAGCCAGTAGAAGTTTGAATGTTAAAGATTTACTTAAAATCGTTAGATTTTTTTAAACAAAACATTACGAATTCTCTACGTGGAGCCCTAAATCTGAGTCTGAGGCCAGGTCCTCAGTAACAAGTAAAAAATATACTCGTGTGAATAATGCTTCTTTTTAAGATCGCATTTATAGCGAGTACTATTGAGACGAATTCAAGTTGAAGCATCGAAACGGTGTATTTTAAACTAAAGTTTACGAATAGTCTGCATTTGGCGTCGCGTCGTGCCAAATAACTTTTAAGAGATAATATTTTATTTTATAGACTTTTAGCTGATATAAATAATTAAAAGAAAATTCTATAATCTGTCAAATGAAGTCAAACAATGTTCTGTGATACCAAAAGACGCCTAACCACATAGATATCTTTTTGCATACTATTAAGATTTTTAATATCATCAATGTTGACTTTGACTTCGTTAGGATAATTTGAATTAGCTTAATACCTACGAAATAGTTAATACTAAAATACATACTCGTACATATGCACATATTTAAAAAAAAGTGATAATACTTCACGAAAGTTTCTTATGGATGAGAGAGTTCCATAAAAAAACGTTTGTACAGGCTAGATCGCTTTGTATCGGGCGAGTAGATACAAAATTTTAATGACAAATACTGATTCATTGGTTTAATGTTTAAACGACAACGTTTGCGTAATGTCCTATCGTCGCGACGCTCCATCGGGTGGGGACGGCATCAGGTGCGCGGTTCGCTTCGGTAGTACGTCGAACAAACAGGCAAGGTCGTCGTCATCGTGAAAGTTGTGTTGGCCTTTTGTTTTACTAAGCGGACGTACATTAGAATCGGCGGGCTAATTAATATTATATGAATGGTCGCAGTGGAGCGTGCGTAGGCGGAATTAAAAAATAACACAGGCCAACAAGGAAAAAATTCCAGAGATCAGACACTACGTTTCCGAACGCATTTGGCGCGCTGAATCCGAATCTGGCCTCAGAATTGATCCATCACCCTAGGTTTCCGAGATATTCTAACCTAAAAGTGCAAAAAACACGTATTTTTGCTATTTTCAGTTATGTAACTTGGCGAAAAAATTTTTTTTCTCAAAACTGAAAATATCATTGGAAACTACTATCTTTCCCCTTCAAAACGCATTTTTTTTATTTGTAAAAAGCTTTATTTTTCGCGGAGATATCGTCGATTAAAGATGATCAGTATAGCTTCCTTATTAAACCATGGCTATAACATAATATCACTAAGCGCTACGAGCCTTAGAGGGCTCGCAGCGCTTAGTGTTATTGGGTAATAGGGCTTGAAGTTAATCTTCCTGACGATTAGGGCTCACAGCGCTTAGTGTCGTGGGGTTATAGGGCTTGGGATTAACCTTCCAGACATATAGGGTTTGGGGTTAACCTTCCTGACGATTAGGGCTCGCAGCGCTTAGTGTTATTGGGTTATAGGGCTTGAAGTTAACCTTCCTGACGATGAGGGCTCGCTCCGCTTAGTGTTGTGGGGTTATAGGGCTTGGGGTTAACGTTCCTAACAATTAGGGCTAGCAGCGGTCAGTGTTATGGGGTTAGCCATGATGTAATAATATAGCCATACTGGTCATCTTAAATTGACGATATCTCCGCGAAAAATAGAGCTTTTTCCAAATAAAAAAATGCGTTTTGAAGGGGAAAGATAGTCGTTTTTTTTCACCAAGTTACATAACCTTGAATATAGCAAAAGTACGTGTTTTTTGCACTTTTAGGTTAGAATATCTCGGAAACCTAGGGTGATGGATCAATTCTGAGGCCAGATTCGGATTCAGCGCGCCAAATGCCTTCGGAAGCGTAGTGTCTGATCTCTGGAATTTTTTTTTTTTAATTTTGTCGGCCTGTGCAATCAAAGGGATTGTCGGTATCCCCTATCTGACGACTGTCGTTATTTTTAAACATTCTAAACACAAAAATTATTTTACTTTTAGAAGCGAAATATATTTTGATTATAATGCAATACTTAATGAACACCCATTAGTGTAAATACTTTGAGGCACTCAAGTTTTATTTGGTCTGGTAGTTTTGAACTGTACCTTAATGTTCGATAGTAAAATTAACCACCGCAAGCACCATTTAATTTCTCTCTCTCTCTCTCTCGGGTCGGACCTGATTTATTTCTGGACGATTTAAATTTATGAAGACGTTTATAGAAAAGGGAGGGAACAGCGACGGCGGCCGAGGTCGAGGGAATGTCGGTTGTCATTTTGCGAAAGCGAGTCTAATTATATCCAAAAATTAGAAAGACTCATTATCCCGCGACGGATATACCGGCATCGTCTTCAGGGTTTCTTTGTCTTTACATAAAACGCATCGGCCAGGATTTTTTGAGTCAAGTAAATACATTTCGATGGATTTAAAGTAAATAGACCGGAAAAATTGGGTACGAAAATGTGTATCTGAAAATTTGCGACGTAAAAGATTGTTTTGTTTGGGAAAATAAATCGAATACCTAGGTACCTAGAATTAGAAGATTACTAGGCGGGTACTAAATATCTGTAACGTATTTTCTTCTTGTATTCTACTCTTCTTAATGAATTTATAGGTCCAGTTCTAATGTGAAACTGGCCTATTCCTATTCGGCGTAGCGTATAGGGCAAATTGATTCCCATCTTAAAAACCTCCACTCCCAAACGATAAATTCCCGCAGTTTTAACGGCCTCTCATAAAATCAGAGCTTTATCGATATCGATCGCAATAAACGTGTATTTTCGTTTCGTTTCGATTCAAAAGAGAATATACTGCAGTCAGGCCTTGAACTTGCGACCATGTGCATTGAACTTGGTGGGCCTCTCCTCCGTTGGCAGCTGCCGCGGTGCTGGATTCTCTCCACTTTCTCGTCGTCCGAGCGTAGGAGTGTGTGCCACTCGTTCCTCCGTCCGTACGGTAAAAATACGCACCCAAACTTAATGCCGGCTATTACGAGGCGAATTTACATACCGGTGTCGCAAGTGCCGAGACGAATGTATTCAACTCGAGTGCAACTTGGACCTTTTAACGAAGTGACTCTCCTTAAAGCCATATATTTTAGCCTCTGTCGGGTTGATAAAATTCTCAGAAAATTCATCGTCCCGTTACCCCGTTAGATTACGATAGAATTATTTCTGTCCAGAGAAAGTGAAATCCGCGCAAATTTCTATTGATCAGGGACGATGCCATGGTTTTTATTGCCAAGAACGCAACTTTATTATTTTACTTTCCACTACTAGCTAGGAGCGAACACAGGTTGAATAACCCTGCGTAAATTTCTAATTTCCTTTAAAAACGTGTCAGTCCTTTCTAATAAAGGTCTGAAACAGACTTAAATTTAAATATCAATTTTCGACATATTATTATAGTATTTACACAATACAATAGATGGCGCTAATTGCACTTGCCAATTAATAAATCCGGGAATATTGCTGTTGCATTTGCATTAAAAAAAACTATGAAAGATAGAATCAGACGATACATCACCTCGCTTTACAGTGTCAATTAATTGTCCACATGTGCGCCTGTACACGAGAATCCATTACGGTCACCCACCCACGAGACCGCCTTATCGAAATTGCATCCGAGTATTTATTGCCATCCAAAGGTACAGCGCGATCAAACGTCTGGGTAACCGTAATTTAATCGAGACAATTTTCACTTTTATCCCGCACTAATCTCAACTTCAAATCCCGTTTGCAAAAGGGGCGATTTAAAGATTTTTTTTGTCTTCCAAGTTAAATCGATCGTGGCGAAAAAATAGGTATGGATGGAGACGGAAGTAAACCGTGCGAATAAAAAAAAGAACGTTTCGGCACCATCTTCATTCTATGTGGGTCGCAGCATTCCGAATATGGTTGCTCGCTAACCTGAGAAGGCGAGGCGCGAGGAGTGCTCCGTTGGTCCGACCATCCTCTCTGTAGCCGCGTCGTATCCGGAGGAACGAATTAAAATGGTCTTTGATGCCAAACAATAGCCGGGATGATCAATGTTCCACGTATATTGACCTCGTCCTTATTCACACATAAGATAAATCTTTTTGGTGATGGTTCCTTAGATTTCGGGGGAATTTTGGTTATTCAGAACCTTCATAAATACGCGACCAAAAATGTTTGCAACAGTAATTTTATTTTCTTCAGGTTGGCAATTATACAGGGTGTTTCATAATATATGTGCAGGACTTCAGGATGTGATAGCTCGTCCAAAAATTTGAAAAAAAGTTTGTATTAACTTACCCTCTAAAATGCACAATTTTCGAGATACAGGGTGTTGAAATTGTAAAAAAAATTTCGTTTTTTGCGAATATCTCCGGAACCGTTTATCGTACAGAAAACAGCTTTTGTAAGCATTTACTACTCATAATAAGCTATGTTCTGTGCGAGAAAAAAATTTTTTCAAAGTCATAATTGGTGAAGATTTTGAAGGGGAAGTGGGTGTTTTTCTCCCCAACTTCTACGCCACTGGAAAAAGTACGGTTTTGAGACGCCCATTTGAACCGCCAATGTTTTCTACACAAAAACTGTACTCTTGGTCATAAGCTCTTAAGTTGACCGTTTTCGAGAAAAATCTACTTTTATGTTGAAAAACATGGTCAATTTTTTTAAATAAAATTTTTATTTTACTAAATGTATTATAATTTTTTTTATCAAGTAGGCTTTAAATTTTAAAACAAAAGCTACCTCCTGTCAAAATAACAATTAGTTTGTACCTGCGAAAAGTCAATTTGTATTACAAAAGTAAAAATGAATTACACAAACGCTGAAATGTGCGAAATGCATTACCTTTACGGAATGGCGAGCGGTAATTCGGCAGAAGCAAGGCGGTTGTATCAAGAAAGACATCGTGATCGCCAAGTACCACATCATAACTTGTTTCAACGCATTCACCAACGACTATGGGAAAATGGAAGTTTTAAAAAGAATACTGCTGATAATGGGCGGCCTATGGAAGCTGCAAATGCCCAAGTAGAAGAGGCTGTCCTCAACGAAATTGAAGAAAATCCGATCACAAGTACCAGAAAAATTGCTCACAACTTAAACATACCTCACTCGACGGTTTGGAGAATTTTGAAAAGACAACTTTTGTATCCCTACCATATCCAAAGAGTACAAGCCTTATTGCCAAGAGATTTTCCGCCAAGATTGGCTTTTTGTAGATGGATGCAAGACAAAATAGCTCAAAATCCTCAGTTTGGAGCCGAAGTTATGTTTACCGATGAAGCATCTTTCTCGAGAGATGGTATTTTCAATTTTCACAATAACCACATATGGGCTGAAGAAAATCCACATGAAATTGCAGAAGGCAATCATCAGCAACAATTTTCCGTGAATGTTTGGGCTGGCATCGTCGGTGATCATTTGATAGGCCCACATTTTTTACCGAACAGATTAAACGGTGCAGATTATCGACAATTTCTAGAAGAAGTACTGCCGGAACTGCTGGAAGATGTACCGCTTCAAGTAAGACAAAACATGTACTTTATGCATGATGGAGCTCCGGCCCACTTTAGTTTGGTTGCTCGCCAATACTTGGACGACGAATACCAAGACCGTTGGATCGGTCGAGGAGGTCCCCACCCTTGGCCCCCGCGATCTCCCGAACTTAATTGTTTAGATTTTTTCTTTTGGGGCCATCTCAAAACCCTAGTCTACGCTACTCCAGTTGAAAATGTTGATCAATTAAGAGAACGCATTGTTGCATCTTGCGACATAATTCGGAACACTCCGGAAATTTTCTTGCGTGTTAGACAGTCAATGCGTCGAAGAATTGCTGCGTGCATTGAAGCTAACGGAGGACATTTCCAACATTTAATTTAACTGTGTACGATTTTTTTTTTTTTAAATTTTGCAACTATGAAGTTAACGTTTGGTTTTGTTACTTGTTCTAACGATTAAATAAATTTTGTTTAATTAGTAAAAAAATTTTATTTCAAAAAATTGACCATGTTTTTCAACATAAAAGTAGATTTTTCTCGAAAACGGTCAACTTTAGAGCTTATGACCAAGAGTACTTTTTTTGTGTAGAAAACATTGGCGGTTCAAATGGGCGTCTCAAAACCGTACTTTTTCCAGTGGCGTAGAAGTTGGGGAGAAAAACACCCACTTCCCCTTCAAAATCTTCACCAATTATGACTTTGAAAAAAATTTTTTCTCGCACAGAACATAGCTTATTATGAGTAGTAAATGCTTACAAAAGCTGTTTTCTGTACGATAAACGGTTCCGGAGATATTCGCAAAAAACGAATTTTTTTTTACAATTTCAACATCCTGTATCTCGAAAATTGTGCATTTTAGAGGGTAAGTTAATACAAACTTTTTTTCAAATTTTTGGACGAGCTATCACATCCTGAAGTCCTGCGCATATATTATGAAACACCCTGTATAACTCGGTAAAATTAACAGTTATTCGAAGAATAGGACGAATATTAAATTAAAACACAAGTTTCTGTTTCACCGGAGACTTCAATTTAATCAATCAGCGATGGCATTATCTCGAACGTTTGTCATTGTTCACTGTAACAAATTATTAATATTGGTGACGCTAAGATTTAGGGATTTTTAGTTGGCTAGTCTCGTAATTATTTATGAAGGCTCTGTACCACATCCCGTACAACTTTGCGATACATCAGCAGAAATAAGGCCTTTTCTATCTTTTCCTCCTCTGTCATTCCACCGGTGGATACTAAAATAGTTGCGTGGAGCCTCGAAGGACATTACGAGTGTAAGACGCAGGGGTTGTTGAACACATAACGTTCGGACGAGATCGATGACTTGCCGCTAAGCGAGAGAGCAGTTATGGATTAGTTTTTTGAGAGAGCGATTCGATCCGGAAAAGGAAGTTTTCTTTGGAGCCGGTTTGTCTTCTTGAGGCTCTGGCAGGCCGTCCCTAAGAGAACAACAGCCGTTCATTTCCGACGAGTTTTTAAAGCAAATTTAAAAACGTATCCATCAGATTTTCATACCGTTTTAAAGTAAGTGTTAAATACAGAAGTCTCGCTAGATTCTACGCCCGCTCCAATTTTATGCTCATTGTTAATTATAAAATTAAATTAATATTATGTTATTGTTTCTGTTCATTCTAAACGGGTAAACAGTCTATGGAATCATAAATACATTAAATTTTTTTCGAATAAATCGATCTCTAAAAAAAAAGGACGCACTCGGG
This sequence comes from Anoplophora glabripennis, assembly GCF_000390285.2. Taxonomy (NCBI): domain Eukaryota; kingdom Metazoa; phylum Arthropoda; class Insecta; order Coleoptera; family Cerambycidae; genus Anoplophora; species Anoplophora glabripennis. Next base: position 957,620 of record NW_019416384.1, on the reverse strand, counting down.
AAATATCTACTTCTCTCCTTCGTGACACACCTGGAACAGATAATAATTGATGTCTAAAAAAAAAACGACGGAATCGGGAGACCCGGAGAAATGACATGTTAACCCGGAGCCCGAAGATGTACCATGACAACCCGGAGATATGGCAACCCTATCTGTGAGATGAGGTATAGTATACTTAAATAAAAAATATACGAAGAACGTATAACCAAAGAAGAAGAACTAAGAGAGAGAATAACGGAAGCTTGCAGACTTACACACCAATTAGTTAAAAGCTTAGAATACAAAATACCTCAAAGGTTAAAAGTGTTATAAAAAATATTCAAAAGTGATGCAATAAATGTGTTGAGTGAAATGGGGGTTTGGGAAATGAAACAAAAATTTTAGATTGAGCAAATTTTCGTGTTTTCGTGGCATGTCATTATTTGTAATTTTTGGTTATTCGTACTTATAGGTACTCCGCATTTTTACTCTGGACGTACGTTTAAAGCAACTTTTTTTCAACTTTGGTCAGGTCTTTTATTGACGCCATGGTGTAGTTTACTAGTTTCGGCACATTTATTTCCAGTGAATTATAGATCCGTATACATATTTGCGTTGCCTTCTAGTTGGAAAGTCGAAAATTGAGATGTAAATATTTAAAGGAAAGTATGTCAAGTACGGGCTTAAGATAAACTGTAAGATATGGGGAGCGGAAAAGAGATGATATATTGGACGGGTAGAACTCGTGAGTACGAAGGTAGTGTGTGTATTTTCCGTCAAGTGTAGCATCTGTTGAACCCCAAACGATATTCGTATATACCTATGTACATGTATCTACGGGGTGACCGTTTTCTACCCTTGTGTCTGGCAACCTTTTTCAAAGTTGCCGACCTTTTACCGTATTTTTTTTTTGGTTTCTATTAATTAGAATGTAACGTTTTTAAATTATCCAAAAATTAACAGACACAGGACATGGGCGTACATTAAGGTGTTCCATCGTGTAATAAAATGCGAAACAATCGAACAGTATAGTCATTTGGTCGTCCGTTCAGAATACAAATGAGTGACATAGAATTACGGCAATTTTTTACTCATCGATTACAATTTTTGTATGCCACCAGTGTCGCATTTTATGACAAGAAAAAAAGAATATTATCCCGGCGGTGGCGGGGCAAAACCCATTTCCGTAGTATGCATACGCGTAATCTTCCGAGGCGGCGAGCTCGTCTACTGGGTATTTTCACATCCTCGCCGCTACTTAAACTGCTAACCAACAGAGGAAGCCATGGGGTTCGAACGGAACGCAAATTAATCGGGAAGTCGGCGCGGCTCGGTTGCGGTGCCCTGAGGGACAACAAATGTTACACTATAATTACCGTATAACGTGGCGGCCCCCAGAGAAGGCTTCAGTGAAATTTTCAGCTACACCGCTGCTGCTTCGGTAGAAGCTGTTGATGCTGATTGTGATACGGCACTGCGGCGGCGATCAAGATTGGTTGATTTATTATTTATTACTCGTCATGCGTTCCCACCGGTCCCCCGTCCCGATACAATATGGAAATGTGCTTGACGTGCGCAGGTTTTGTGTTCATTTAAAAATCTTATGGCTGTGCTGTGCAACAGATTTAAGCAATATCTACACAAGAGACACGTTGAAAATACCTACATACCTACGTGTAAACACTGTCTGGGCTCTACTATACTCTTTATAATATTATAATAATTATGTATTTCCATACTTGCCTTGTTGAAACGTTATATGTACTTACTACAATTTGTTACCTTGAAGCCAAGCTGTGTTGGTTGTAGAAGGTAGGTCAAACGTTAATAAACCTTCGAATTGATAATGATACAGATACTTGAAATTTTCATTCTCGGGACCTGTACTTTTAAAAACTTAGCCATCCATATACGTAATTATAAAATTTATTTTTTAAAAGCATATGATAATAAACTTGGTCGCGTTAGGACTGCATGTTAGACGAAAGTAAAAGACGATCGGGATGTCTGAATTTATTTAATGAATAAGCAACGGTCGGCGAACGAATTCCGCGAAATCGCAATTAGGATGGAAACTCTGAAAATATGTAATTTACGTAGGTGATTGAAAAAATATGAGTGAAATACATATGTACTATCCCAGAAATATGTAATACGGATCCTGGATGTTTAATATTCCATCTTTCCTTTTAGAACGGACCTGTTATGTAGTTCATTTTTAAATTTATACATTGAAACACAAAGACGTCCCTAAAAAAAGGTGTGTAAAATTAAATAAGTAGAGATGTTTTTTTACAGAGATTGTCTTATATAAGTACATATTTTCTTAATTTTTACTGACTTCGTTAATATAACCCTACTATGCCAAGTTTTTCATTGTACTTATTTTAAGAAAGCTGTTTAATTAATTGGTTTTAATAATATTCTCTGTTATTTATCTTTTTAGAAATTTATATTTTACTCTATAGAGAACTTACGTCGTGTACTGCATTAATAAATCTGTGTTAGAAAATATATTCTTTCTAAAAATATTACAAAATAATAATAACTAGATTCCTTATATTATATCATATCTTTTTAAAAATACTATGTACTTTCATGCTTATATGGATAATGTAATTTTACATTACATATTGTGGCGTCAAAATAATCAATGATCCAGTGTGTAATTTTACATAAAATTTTTATCAGTATCAATTTATTTTCGTCCTTTCAGCTGAGAGCGATATCTGTTCGTTCGCCCTGCTGAAGAACCATTATGCGGCGAAGCAACAGCCCGACGTCGGCCTGTTTAGGCCCGAAACTCGACCCGCCGCCCTCGAGGCACTCTACAACGCCGCCACCAAGACGCCGGTGCACCTCATGCGCCAGCTGGACCGCTGGCGTCGCGATGGCCACCGCACCTCGCGGTTCTTCCTCTGCACGCCCGTACTGGGTGCCAAGAGAAGGAAGATCCGCAGCAACGTGGATATCGACATTGAAACCAGGATGGTGAGTGAAACTCTTTCTGATATACCTACTGTAGACCGTTTTGGATACACCCACCATCGAATAAATAAATTATAGAGAAAGCCTCATCAATCAATCATACTTTTAGGTTAGATATGTGCTTTTAGTACACAACCAGCCAGTTCTAAACGTATTTTGTCATAATTCTGAAAATGGATAACCACATATGTTGGGTTAAGCAAGATAGGAACCGAATGTTTAATTTATTCAAGCAAAATACTTATTCTATAAAATCAATCGATATATTTTTTTTTATTAAAAAAAAGTTGGATGAAAAGAGCGAAACAGTGGTAGGATTTAAATACTATTGCGTAAATATTAATTTACATTGGTCCCGATTTATGCTATAAATAAGATATATCGAAAGACTTTTATGATATCCCAATAATATGTCTACCATCCTCATTGAAAAGGGCAATTTAGGACCGGACTATTACTTTAGTATCCGCTATGGAACTAAGTGAAACAATTTGCTTGTGACATTTATTTTCACGTGAAACGGTCTTCGCTTTTAATTTACACAGCGTTACTGTGTTTCTTTGTTTAGGCGCCGAATAAAAACTAGCTACTACCTACGTGATTTAAATTTAAATTACCTTTTAATTTAGAAAATTTGCAGTCTAGATTAACTCCCAAACACTTTTTGTCTTCGTGGGCATTGTTTAAAATATGAATATAATAGCCAATGAACTTGACATAAAACTACAAAAAAAAAAAGACTAAAAGCCGATAGCTATTTACCAGGACAAAGAATATGTAAACTGTAAATCGACTGAAATAGGTAAATGTGTAAATTGTAACGGAATGCTGAACTGGTGCTGAGAAATTTTTAAGGACGTTAAAAAACTCACTATAATTGTAGGCATGTTTTCGACCCGGAATCGATGTCAATGTCCTTCGGAAGCGTTTATTTCAGTTCTGGTTGCACACCTAATTTTAGTGATGTGTGCTTTCCTAGACAACAACGCGGATTGCTCTAAAGTAAGATCGCGCTTACCACAAGAGGAAGCCCCGATCTTCGTCGCCGTTTTTCGTAGTTTATTACACCTTATTCTTTTAAAGTGCGTCTATATTTATGCAAATTCGGATTAGGCGTAACGGTAATCAGTACATCACATAGACAATCTATGGCAATAAATTAAATGTCTGACAAACAAAAAGTAAAGTGCATAATACACTTTCATTAGAGTATTTTTTACGGTATTTTTTATTGAACACGTCCATGTTCCTTTTAGTCGCAACAATTAGCCCCAAAGGAATACATCAACATATAATTACACATTTGATTTCTTATTTTCTTTACAGCCTGCCGCCGTAGAGGAGTTAAGGAGGTGGACATCGGACGAGGCTTTGGGCGACGTCACCGTAACTCCGGATTGCGCAAGCCGCATCGCGCCGACCATGGCCATCGCAGCCGTCACGGATGGAGACACTACCGACGGGACTATCGTATCCGACGACGAAGGCATCGACCACAAGCTACCGTCCCCTGAGGAACAACTGCAAGTCGTCGCTCTCCGGTAAACGAACTCTTCACGGAACAACGGAAAATGATACTTGAATGTTTCCTACCCTTTCAATAAAACCCTTATAACAAATTTCTTAGGGAATTATGTTTTATCTATTTCGTTATATTATACTGTGCGATGGAAAAAAATAGTGACCTTAATAAAAAAAAGGCGACCTTTTGATTAGTACCTACTGGAGTTAAGACCACTAACTCTATTACTATCTAAGCACAAGACTTTATTTAATTATTATATTTGCCACCTGAAATTTGGAAAACTCTTACAGGTTCCCTGCTGAAATTGTGGCGGTGGACGTGTCGGGGAGGAGCTTCGACCGGATGTCTATCCAGAGGCGATCTCTGATGCATGTCGATCCAGGCGACAAAACGGTAGATGGCGTCGCCAGCATGAAGCGCTCGAAGACGAGGAACCGCAGGCCGCGCAGCAGGAGAAGAAATACCCTGGCCGGGACCGATCAGAAGGAGATTCACGACGCTCTTACGGCAGGGTGAGTGTTTCTTTGAATTAAATTTAACTAATCGTACTAATCGAGTTTGATGAGTGTTGGCTATGGAAATATTTCTTAATCATAACCGCGATTTGAAATACCTGTACAAAAGAATCCTTTGCGGAATAGTAACGAAGCATGCTGGCTTACTTTCAGAAATTATATTTTGAAAATTACATTTTTGTAAATATTTCCGGTCATAACTGCATTCGTACACTAGCATTACACCGACACACACTCACTAATTAGCATTCCTTGACAGGGAGGATGAGGCGTCCTCACCAACGCTTAACCACGAGTCCGAAGCTTCAGGCGCGGGCGTCGTATGCAGGAGCAAGAGTACGGATCTCTTGCGTCCGATGACTAAAAAGGAATCGCCCGAAAGCAAAAAGTCCCACTTTAACACATTGAAGCGATGGGGAAAGAACAGATACGAGAAATTCATGAACAAAAGCACGGATTCCAAATCGGAAACCGCCAAAAGCAGGGATGAGGATATCGACGATTTTCGAATCTACGAAACCGTCGCCAGCAGAAAGAGGCGAGACATCGAAAAAGAGCGAAAGAGCCACGAACGCAACTCGTCGATCTCGTCTTCCGACAAGTCTAGTATTAACCTACCAGTGACCAATAGTCTCTCTTCCGTTATCAACGTAGCGGTAAAACTGAGGGAGAGTTCGGCGCAGCGCCGCCAAAGGAGGAACGGTAGCAAAGACGAGCCCCACTCGTCCAGCGGCAACTGGAGCGCTAGTTCGGAGAGCGGACGGGCATCTATCGGTTCCGAGATCACTTCGACCACTCACCCCAAGTCCACGACGTCGGCGACTACGTCGAGCAACTCGCTCAACCACCAGCCCAGTTCGGTAAATAGCAGGAGAAGATTCAATGCCAACACGTCGACATCCAGCAGCGTAACTAGTGAAGGAACGCTAACTCCCGACATTATCAACGATTTACACGAAGACGGCGAAACCAGCTCCATATATTCCTGCGACACGGAGGGTTACTACACCTCGTTCCATATGGACAGCGGCCTGAAAACCCTCAAGGAAGAGGATACGCCACCCACTCCGTTACATTCCAGCACGGCGTTTTCCAACTCCAGTTCAAACAACACGGTGCTGTCCGCGGAGAACGAGTACGAACTTTTCGGCAAAGGCTCCACCTCGACAACCACCAGCTCCGCCGGAACAGTCTGTACTACCCTCAGAGCATCGGGGAGCAACAAGTCTTTGCCGGTGGGCCCAGCAGTTCCAGAAAGAAAAAGTTCTTTGTCCAAACTGTCGAATAGGTCCGCCGAGAGCTCTCTAGAGAGAGACTTCAGCGATAAGACCGGCACGGTAAAACGCAGCCCCGGAAGCACGAAGCCTGCTTTAATTCACAAGAAGGGCCAGGGAGACGTGTCGCCCGACAGCGGCCACAATACCTCTAGCTCTCCCATAGAATCCATAAGTAGCCCGAATGGCGTCAGGAGCGGATCGGATTTCGAATTTTCCGAATCCTCAGACATGGAAGGCCCGGAGAGGATAGAGAGGATTCGCGTCAAGACCACGATCAATTCCAGTAGAATACCGTCCATGTGCGTGATTACGCCCCCTCATAGTGACGACGAAAGCGTCCACAGCAGCGGATCCTCGCAAAAGAACTACCAGAAACGACTCGAAGAGAAAAATAATCTGAACGAGAAACTGGGGTCTGGAAATATTACCAAGGAAGAAGTGGATATGTTTCTGGGCCATAACGTTGATTTGCAAATAGCAGGTTCTTTACATCGTAAAATTATATCCACTAATGTCAACGGAACCAACAGGTTCTCTTTAGTCAACGTAAATCCTATGTCGGGCTACGCAACCGTGGAACCGATAGATCGACCTGCCAGTCCCGTCGCTGCCAAGAAAATAGGCATTAATCAAAATACAGCGACGACTGCCAAATCCGTTCGTGCGCCCAGTCCCAGCGGAGGAACGGTCACCGTCAAAGAGGAACCTCCGAGCAAGTCGCCATCCGCACAGCCCATTATAAAGTCGTCTTTGCTTCCGCTAAACCACGTGTTCGGACGCCTGAAAACCAACCTCGCAAATTTCGCTCAAAAACGGGAGAGAAGCAGATCCCCAGTTCCGAACAGAGATCAGGAGCCTATGGACGACGCCCTGCTCGATTCCGGAGAGTACGTGACTATCGCCGATGTAAGAAACAACAACGAAAAGGCCGCCGGTGAAGTGACTTACGCCAACGACGTAATCAACAAGAACCTAAACAGCGTCTTGTCGGGGAAAGTCCGAGATGCGGAATACGTGAGTTTGAACGAGCTCCCTAGCACGGAAAACGATAACGTAGCGAACGTCAATTTGGATTCCTTGGAACGAAAAAGGCAAGGCGCGCGAGTTACGCTCGACGCAGAGGGTAAGGTTGTGTACAGCTCCGACAGTCTGAGGCGTCGAAAAGGAGCTCATTCCACCTTCGAACCGGGGCCCCACGTAAAACCAACCGCCAGTCCCAGTCCGAGCCCAGTTCCGACGCACAGAATGCCGAAATCCATCAGGCCAGTGGCCAATACTCACAACCCGACGTTGGCGGCACCAGTGGAATTCAACAGACCTCTGTCGCCTCAGTCCGGCAAATACGTGATCCGCGCGTCCTGCGCCACCGCAGAGATAATCCGAATGCCTCCGTCCACAATCGTTGCCCCTAACACGCGCCCCATGTCTCCGAAATCTTTCAACAGAGGCGCGTACGTTCACATCCAAGACGCTGGAAGGCCCCTGTCCCCTACTCAGGAAAAAGGTAAGCCATCCCATTTCCCCGCCATCACGCAAATCTCCCTATCGCACGTGAAAAACCTTAAAAACTCGATGAAAGTCAAACGCAGCGACAGCTACCGCTCCGCTAACGCACCTCTCACGTTACAAATCCTAAGCCAAGAGCTCGAAAAGTTGGATATCGAGGACCGCATCGAGAAGGAAATAGCGAACGAACTCTGGCGGGAAAGGATTAATTATCCCCCGACTGTTTCCCCGCTGATGTCGCCGAAATTGTGCAGACGCCAGTGTCACATTTACAGCCAGGCGCACGCTCAAAAGATGCTGTTGGCGTCACCGAACCGCGTCATCATTCCGATGGACGAAGGGGAGGGGAAAGTGAGGGTGTTATCCGTTACAGATACTGAAATTTGGTAATAGGCCGGTAAAATTGCGACAAAAATACTACCGTAGTACTTTTCCTAATAATTGAGGTTTGGGAACCGCCCGTCTCGAATTAATGACATTTATTTACAAGTTTAGTATTTTCAACTTGTTTCTTTATAAAAAAAAACTTCCACGTTTCGGTGAACAGAAAATACCGAACAGGTACTGCCGATAATGTTAGAGAAATAATGTTTTATCTATTTTATTTTTGACTAGCTTTAAATAATAGCAGTGCAGGGGATTTAATATTTCTTAATGTTCGTCGCGTCAATTTAACAATCTCTCTCCGTTATAATAACTAATTGCAGGAAACAGTAAAGAGAAAATAAAATGTATCGGGCGCGTTAACGGAATCGCATTTTCCTGGCCTAATGATAAAGAACTGGGAAACAGGACCACGTGCCGGCGCCGCGCTGGGAAATCGATGAAACGTTCACCCCGTATCCCCCGTCGGTCGCATATTAACAGGTTATTTCTTCAGTAGTAGCAGATCTGATGATGTTAGTTGGTTGTGAACTCCTTAAATCCTTTATCCTTTTTCTTGCTTTGGTGATTGGCCATATTCACGATTAACCGCTTGGTGGAAGAACGCGTTCCGATGGCTTGATGATGAATATGGCTAATACTGATAGAGTATGTATCATGATGATGGTTTAACTGTATATTGGTTGCAAAATAGGAATTTATATGTGTATGTCTTTATTAAATTATTGTCTGCCCATATTAATTTAGTGTAACTTTGTGAGTGAGGTTTGTGATATTTTTTATATAAGACTGATTCATATTCCAGTGCAAACAACTATTTTTATCCAATGCTTATTGATTTTTAATGGGGAAGTTACGTTCCATTGGCTTCAACTTGAAAAAAATTAGGTAGCTAAATTATACTAAAAAAAATAATTAACCGAAAGTTACTTTTTCTCCAGTAAATATAAAATAAAACGTAGGTGTTTGCACTTAGATCGAATACAGCATAATAAATTTCATGTGAATAATTTTTTTCCTCTGTAGCGTGTGAATATGTGTCCTTTTTTTGAGTAATCTATTTTTGCATGAATTTTGTTATGCGTACCCTATATGTGTACATATTTTCCACAGCACCATGTATGTCCTTCTGTGCATCATTAATGTTCTTTGTTTTTGTATATACTCTACTACATGCATGCATTTTTTTTTAATTCGACACTGATATTTGCTATGAAAATAAATGTGTACTGTACATCACTTTACATAAAATAATAAACAGTTTTAATTTCCCCTTTTTGTGCTAATTTTACTAAATGCGACTCGTCAGGCCAACTATCTGGGATATAAATAACCTTCTTATCAAATGACACACACATTGGTTAACACCATTGAACGCACAATAAGTTCACCAGTAAGTTGAACAGTGAATCACCATATTAGAGGGGTCGGGTCTCATTAAGTACATATGTACATAATCTACTAAATTCTCGCAATTTAACACACCCGACATAACTACAATCCAGCGGCATCAGGTAAATCGCACATCACTAGCAGTCGATTGTATCGAAGGTAGCCTTTTGCTTATTTCTTATGATTTATACACGTCCATAAGCACGCAAAATGCCGATTGCCACCTGCACACCAGCATGGAATAGCACGCTGTCCTAAACATTTTCTCTGTATCATAGGCGAGCACGATTTCATTTTTATGTAGAAAGCGCATGAACGAGCTTCCAAGGTGAGAATACTTTTTTATCTTTATCATTTGTAGATGGTTGTTTGTTTTTTTTTTCAGGTAATTTTTATTGACAATCAATGATAACGCCGAGTTAAGTTAGATAATCGTGTATGTGTGTTTTTTTTATATAGGTACCTAATATCAGTTACTACTTACATTTCTTCATAGTAAACTCCGTAAAATATATCTGTAAACATTTTTATATACTTCAAATTCACTCTGTAAGTTACAAGTCCCATTAATTCTAGTAGGACCTGTATATTACGTGATCTTTCTGCTAGTGTAAAATTCAGAGCTGGGTAATTCCTGGTGAAAAAGTAATTAGTAATTACAATTCCCATTTTTTTTCCTGTAATTGTAATTGTATTTAAGTACTTTTTTTTATTAAAGTAATTTGGAATTGTAATTACAGCAAAATTGTTGTAGGAATTGTAATTTGTAATTATATTATTTGAACTATCGAATTACAAATTACTTCTATAAGTACAAATACTTTTTCCAATTACAATTACTTTTTCTATTAATTATAATTACTTTTAAGATCATGCGTATTGCGTAATTGCGTACAGGCTTGCAGACTTCCATTATTTCATTTGAGGAAAGCCTTGTGCCGCGTAAACAATAAAAGGTGATTTGGTGAATTAACAGAGTACATTTTATTTTATTATAATTATTATTAATTTAGAAAATGTACGAAGTAAAAATATGTTGTCTATAGCATCAAGTTTTATAAAAATATATATTATGTATCTATGTGTTACTGCTCTTATTTTGAGTTGAGAAAACTTCTGGTTCGGTTACTCAGCCTTTCACTCGTACTTGTTCGATTCGTAATTTTTTTAATAATAATTATTGCTTTCCAGTCAACCCAAAACTGCTGTATTCTATATTTTGCAAATGTACTAACAACCAAAAAAAGAGCATCGGGTTGAATTAATTACCTGACCAATAATATAAAATTGAACTGAACTAGTTTAAATTATTAAATTAGGAATAAAAATATAAAAATTCTATATCAGAAAATGAATAAGAATAATCTTTTCATTTTAGTATCAATTCTAATAAATAATAAAACACAATATTACACAACACTTTTAATTTAAATTTTTAACTTAACTTTTTCCTTTTCCTCTGTTTGGTCACTATAATTTACTTTATCATAAAAGTAATTAGAAAAGTAATTAGAAAAGTAATTGCTAAATCCATTTTTCATGTAACTGTAATTAAATTAATATAATTCCTTTTTTAAAGAATATACTTTGTAATTGTAATTAGTTCCTTTTTTTTTAAAGTAATTTGTAATTGTAACTATTTTTAAATTACAAGTAATTACCCAGCTCTGGTGTAAATAACTGTGAAAGCGGGATATTTTAATGTTTTACGTTGTACATAATTATGACAAAGCGATAGACAAATTCCGTATCTCTGATAAATTGTAATTTCTCAAAAAAAAAACGATAGAATAAACCGATTGAAGTTTTTAAACGTATCCCTTACCCGTAAAAAGAAATGCCTAAATACATATATATTTTTTTACTTAATTTCTTTAAAAATTAACATTAAAACAATAATAGCCTTATAAATTAGAAGAACGCAGTTTATTTCTAAAAAATTTTTATTTGACAAAATTGTATGGGTGAAACGTAACGTAAAATGCAGGTTCAAGTCAATTATGAATAAAATAATTCATAAAAATAAATGTATAAACAAGTTTTTAGAAATGTGAGAGGATCTGTTTGAGAGTTGTCCAAGTAAAAAATTATTATAAGGTAGTGGTCAGCAAATGTAGGTATAAATAAGGAATAGGTATAGTGTGCCCAGAAACTCTACCAACAAACTCTAAACTTAAATTTTGTGAATGTTTTTATGCCGATTTGAGCAAAATCATATACAAAAACGCTTTGACGTCAAATTTGAAAACATTAAAGTGCTCTTCTTTATTATCGCTATGACGCGCGCACCATTTTTGAAAAGAATCCATTTGAACTTTTCGTGTTTCGTTGCATATTACTAAATTAATTTCAAAAAATAAAAATTGCCTTTGGAAATCCAGGTCGAACATTATTAGAAAATTAAAGGCTGTGTAAAATTTTATCTTTTTTATTAGGCTTTGCGAAGATATTTGGAAAAAATTGAATGCAAGGCGCCATATTTAAAGGGTAAAGCTGCTTTCGGGAGCGTTTTCATACAGGGTGTCCCAGAATAACGTTTACAACGGAAAACCACAGGTTCGTGGACTCAAAATAGGCAGATTTAGACTAATTCACCTATATCCCAAATCGCTTCGTTTGGCCGCTAGATGTGACTTAATGATTTATTTAATTTTGGACCAGAAATTTAATACAGATCAATATTATTGAATTTTTTTGCCTCAGTTTTTGTTATAGTTAAAATGATTTTACTAATGTGAATTACCAAAGNGTTTAAAGAAATGCCTAAATACATATATATTTTTTTACTTAATTTCTTTAAAAATTAACATTAAAACAATAATAGCCTTATAAATTAGAAGAACGCAGTTTATTTCTAAAAAATTTTTATTTGACAAAATTGTATGGGTGAAACGTAACGTAAAATGCAGTCAAGTCAATTATGAATAAAATGACACAATTCATAAAAATAAATGTATAAACAAGTTTTTAGAAATGTGAGAGGATCTGTTTTTCGATATGGATACATACTCGTATATGATGAATTAGAGTTATTTACATCATACCTAATTTTATTGAGACAATTAGTAAAAACAATCAAATATAATAAAAAATGCTGGAGATAAAAGTAACAAAGTTGATGTTATTAATTTTAGTACAACTTATAAAAACTGTTCAAAATGACCACCGTTATTTCTACAACAAAGGTTAATTCGGTGAAGAAAGTTAAAGGACACCCTTTGCAGTTCTTGAAGGCAATTTGGATATGCCTCCACAACTTTTCTGCAGTGTTAGATGTGGAAGCATGCACTGCTGTATTCAAAATGCCCCAAAGATAATAGTCGCAAGGTGTTAAGTCTGGTGAACATACAGGCCAGTTAATAGGAGCATTATCCCTTCCACCCCATCGACGAGGAAATCTTTGGTTCAGATACTGACGGACATTTACAGTGAAATGTGGTGGAGGTCCATCATGCATGAACCACTTGTTAGTTCTGAGTAATACCGGCACACCTTCCAATAACTCGGGTAGTGTTTTGCAAAAATGTTAAATAAAATTCCCCATTCAGTTTATTGGGTAGAATAACAGGGCCAATAATAATGCTATCAGTGAGTTGTATTTGATTGTTTTTTCTAATTTCTTTAATAAAATTAGACACATTGTAAATAACTCTAATTCGTCGTATGTGTGTATATCCATATCGAAAAATCAAGTAACAGGTGATATATCTTATGGTCTTAAACACTCATCAAGAATTGTCAGGCACAATGACTTAAAGATCAAACTGAAATTACAGTCAATCTACAAAATCAGTGCCTACTAGCACCTTGTTAGGTATTGTAATACGGGTGGCAAGATAATGTAGACATTCAAAAAATATTTTTTTGTACCCAAACCGCTCATTTAATCAAAATTCTACAAGAGGCGCAAAAACTTCCATATAGTATCACTTATCAGATAAAAAATAGATTCATTATTGCCCAAAAGAGGAAAAAGTTATGAACGGATATTATCACCATACACCAATTTTGTAGGAGTTGTAGGTTTTGAAAAACACTCTGTATAACACCAAAATGTGTAGACTGAAAGCAAAAGTCCACATCCCAAAAATAATGAAAATCGATTAATATGTAGGTATACGAGTTATTTCGAGTTATGTACAAAATTCAAAAAATTTTCATCAACATTGAGGTCATCTAGTGGCCAAACTAAGCGATTTCGGATATAGGTGAATTAGCCTAGATCTGCCTATTTTGAGCCCACGAATCTGTAGTCTTCCGTTGTACACGTTATTCTGGGACACCTTGTATAAGGAGATTTTGCTCAAATTGGTATAAAAACAATCTCAGAAATTGTCGTTTGTCTGTAGAGTGCCTAAACATTTTATACATTATAGTTATTGCTTAAAAACAGTTTTTTTAACATAGGTAATGGAGCTACCCCAGATTCTTGGGATCACAATAACCTATTGAGTATTTTCATTACTGAATTATGAATTACGTGTTATGAAAACGGCATACAAAGCATTATTACGTTTTTTATTATCAAATTCATTAAATATGTAATGACTAACGACATTAAAATCAAGTTTCTGATAACTTCCAATAGGTATACTTATTATCTTATTTTCGTGATAATAAATGAGTGGTAGCTTAATAGATAGAATATTACGATCCACAAAATGTAATGTAGGGTGTTTGTAAATATGTGCGAATTATTTTCGGGGGTGGCTGCCGAGTGGTTGAAATATGCTTAGTTTCCGAGATACTGTTTAAATTTGAATTTTTTATTTATTTCTAAATAAAATACGACCGTCAAATTTCGAGTCAATATCTTTAAAACTCTTTAAAATATAAATAATTAATTAATAAAAATAAATAAAAAATTAAAATTTAAACTGCATCTCAGAAACGAAGCATATTTCGACCTACGTTTATATGAACTTTTTTTCACAAAATAACTTCGGCAACCACCCCTAAAAGATTTCGCAATTATTTACAAACACCCTGTATAACAATGAGAAAAATTAGGAGGCATAACCTCTTAACAGTTTACAATTTATACATGTCATTTTTGCAATAAAAAAAGTCTACAACTATCTAAACAGCTAAATAGAGCTCTCATGAACAAAACATTTTTCAGAACGAGTACCGTCTCCAGCCAGCAGCAGCAGCAACCGTTCACTAAACACAAATACAATACCTGGCAGTTCCGAATCGCAATCGCTTAACACAAGAGACATGTACCGCTACCAAGAACCCATTGAAACTGACATGGACAACCGTTACCTCTCCACCCAGTACTACCTACAACGAGGGAGCAACTTGTACTCCACTTTACCTTCAAAAAAGACTCAATTCTTTGCCAGTGAGTACAAAACCGAAAGGTCAGTCACTCCCGATATCACCAGAGGATTAGAGAGGAACCACAACACTCAGGGCGATTATGAACACTTAAAGATAAATTACCAGCATTCATTGCCGAGAAACTTTTACAAAACAGATCATGGCCTACTTAACCAGAAACTTGGAATACCTGTACGGGTCCCAGAAGTAGACAAGTTAAATATACAAAACGTGCCTTTAGTTTATCCTACAGGTGATGCTCCAACAAACATGAGACCTCAGAATGATTGGAGATATCGTTACAAGTCACAAGATGCAAAACCGTTTGACGACAGTGATGAATCATTCAAAATATCACCCATAGATCCTAGACATTCAAGAGGGTTTCAGTCTTCGACACCATCGTCAAAAGCTATTGACCTTAAGGCTGCTATAAACTTAGAGGACAAATTGATGTCACCAAAGAAATCTACCATGTCAAATGAAGAGCTGTATGCTGTGATTCATAAAAGTAAGAAGAGGATGAATATAGAAACTGAAAACACACCGAGATCTTCCCCCGTCACAGTTGGCACCGAGACGCCACCCAAACAAATCATAAAAAGTCCCGAAACAGGGTATTTAGGAGATAAGTCCAGATCCCGGCTTAGCTGGTCACCTAATAAAGGAGATTACGTAGACTTTAACTCGGATATCGATAAATTGTCTCCACCAAATGAATCAAGATCAAGGCAAAGTTGGGCGTGTAGTGAAAGGAAAGGTCAGAAATCCAAACAGACGTCCACGATAGACTTTAAACGGTTACTCTTGCAGAAATCTTCCAGTAGCACCCCAAGGAAACTGTCTGCAGTGGAACAACTGAAGCTGTCGAAGCAGCAAATCAAACCTCCGCAACCCAAAACGCAGCCGGAGATGAGCATTTTAGATTTGAGTGGATCCCCCAGGGGTTTAGTGAACAGAAGGATGTTAAATTCCGTACCAGGTTCACCGAGCAGAGACTTGAAGCCTGCACCCAAAATATTGTCACCGAGATCGCAATGGAGATTCGCAAGCCCAAGAAGTGACGTTCTCTCTTCTACAATACTGGAAGATTGTAGGGAAGATGAGACCTCTACCAGTTACGGAGAAAAAAAGCAACCTTCACCCAAATCAGATAATACTTTCAATTCGAATTATGTAAATAATGAAAATTTACTTGACGATATCCAAAACGATCCACGAAACATATCAATATTATCTGCTGCTCAGAGGCTGCAAGCTCAAAGAGCTCAGTTTTTCAACTCTACGCCTACTATTGAGGAAAATCGGTCTAGAATTCAAGAAAAGCCATCCTGTCCACCTACATTAGAAACTGCGTTTTAATTTTGAGGGTGATTACATAATTTATTTTTGTACATAGTGTTTTATCGATTTATTTTATTTATTCAATAATGTCTAGTCGACGAGCCGTTATATATTTTTCACTTTTATATCACATGAAATATCACGGTTGTAGTGTACAATTTTTCTGTACAAACTTGTGTTGTATATAATAATATCTGTTTTGGCGAGGCTTCCAATTAATATATGTAGCAAAGTTGCCTTAAATTATTGTAAATCTTAATATATACCGATTTTTGTAAATAAACATTTAGATTTGGCTATAAAATTATTTAGACTACCTACCAGCCATTAAGAAAGTGTAACGAAATAAAAACATCCAAACTTTTAATTATCACCAAATTACTAACCAAATTAATATATTAATTATTAAAGTTATTCTTAAAATTGAGAAAGCTTACTTGACTATATTTATCCTTTGGTTTCTGCTTGTTCCGCTATGCAAATAAAAAGAACACTACACATCACTTTCACACACTAATGCAAGAAAATTAATGTTTCCACTATTTTAATAAAATATAAATATTTTTTACACACCTTCCACAGTATTACATATTCGTTGATTGAAAATACAAAATTTCAGTTAGCAGCACCTTTAACGCCATTTTTAAACAATTGAAATGTTCATATTCAAATCGAAGTCAAAACCTACTATGTAATAATTCGTTATGCGAAAAAATACTTTATTTGAACTTTTGAAGACAATATTATTATGTATACCGATATATTTTGAATGACTAATCCTTTTTTAATAACATTTATGAAAATGTTATGAATCAAAATACCTCGTTTTGGATTTCGTATTAGTGGCGACATCTCTAGCATGTATGTAGTTAGAAAGACTAATTAAATATGCAAAATGCGAAAGTATGTCGACTGTCAAAGTAATTTGAACCATCATAGATCTAATGTAGTATAGATCTACGATTTGAACAAGATACGAATTAGTAAGGTTAAAGTGAGAAAACTAATTAGGACATAGATTTTCTTTATTTTATTTTTTAATTTCATGATGGTTAAACACATTGATAACAATAAACAAAACATACCACTCGGTTGAATATATAAAAAATAATTGTTCTTGTTTTACAAAATTACTAAATAGGTAAGCAAGAGACATTGTTGCAAAGGAAATTTTGTGTTAATATTGTTTAAGTAAAAATAGACTGCTCCATTTAAAAAATATCACGTTTGCCTTATCAAATTCAAGTAATACACTAGATATATAACAAAAACTCAAATAAAAAAGCATTTACATCTTATATTTATTTTCTAATATTAAATTACATTCATTCAACTTGATATTCAACAACTCGAATACACTTCTCTATCAAATAATCAGTTTTTTATTTGTGGGGGTCCCATTGGCGGTCGAACAGGGCCCATTGGTCCCATTGGGCCCATGGGCATCATTCCCATCATTGGAGGACGCATTCCCATCATGGGAGGCATGGGTCCGTGCGGGCCCATCATCATCGGAGGCATTGGTCCACCAGGTCCGATAGCTGAAAAAAAAATTCACATTACTAAAAATATAATTCATAACTGAATGTTTGTGCTATAATTTAATGATAGTCCCAATGTTACTTTTCAGGAAATTAATGTCCAACAGTAGCATCTCGTCGTAAATAAAGATTGATTAAAATTTCAATTTATATAATTAGGTACACTAGTTTGCAAGTTATAAGTTTTATAATTCACTGTGGCAATAAGCTTCAAATTTCAATGTGGTTGACTGCCAAGTCAGTGAGTACCTATTCATAGCTGTTGCGATAAAAGCCTCAATTCTTATACTATTGAACCGTTTCCAGTAAGGAATTATATCTCAAGATTTGTGTAGTAAATATTTAACAAACCTCCAGGTGGCATCATGCCTGGACCTCCTGGTCCGCCAGGTCTTTGGCCCATCGTAAGTTGTGCAGGTGGTGGTATAGCAACACCC
The DNA here is from genome assembly GCF_000390285.2 of Anoplophora glabripennis. Taxonomy (NCBI): domain Eukaryota; kingdom Metazoa; phylum Arthropoda; class Insecta; order Coleoptera; family Cerambycidae; genus Anoplophora; species Anoplophora glabripennis. The sequence goes on along the minus strand of NW_019416384.1, from coordinate 939,407 downwards.
CCTTTTCCAGGCTGAGCGAAAGGATTGTTTGCTATTTTGCCAGCTTTAAAAGCGGCGGTTGTGGCATCTATCAAATGTTGTGCTTGCTCTTCCATCCATTTCTGGTAATAGAACTTGACATTATCCTTGTGTTTTCTACCCGTGCAATGTGTCTTCCTCACACTAGGGGAATCATGTGTTAAATAAGTATCGCAATAGTCACAGTAGTATTTCGGCATTGTTATTGTTTATATTTTTGGCTTGCAAAGTTAGTACCTCTTTGTGTTTAGCTTCTACAACAAAACAAATTGTAGTTAACCTAATCATAATCAATTAATACTAAACCACAGATCACAGAAACAATTACTAAACTAAATATTCGAATCAGTGTAGCCACACGCTCGGAAAATGTCCCTACAATATGTTTGGAAAAATCCCAAGATTCCCCTATGAATTGATTCTAAAAACTTAAAAATGTAAAATGTAGGAAAAGCCGAAAAATACCTACGAGACATCGTAAAAATGTTTCCTCACATTTATCGTGATTGATTGAGATCTCCAGAGATTTTTTAAGATGCCAAATTAATAACTTATTTCCTTCTTCGGATGTAATCAGTAACACGGTAACCAAAGCAGTTTTTTTAAGTTTTGTTCATTTTCTTGATGACTAAACAAAATAGGAAAAAACAGATATATTTATAAATATATTTTAGATACTTATTCAAATTTATTACCACAGAAACAAACAATGTTTCGCAAAAGTGACTACACTTTTACAATCCGTAGATGATCAACTAGGGATTTTATGACGATAATGTCCAGAATAGGAAACACTTAAACTGACAGAATAATGACATTTATATACCTAACCCTATATTATTAAGTATTAATAAAAGAAGTAAACTTACAGTTTGGCATAGACAGAAAAAGTTGGATTACAACATTCATTTTATAATGAAATGGCAGTTATAGAGGAAACTTTCGAACAAGTAAGTAATTATTTAAAAGATAAGAATATTTTAATGTTTCAAAATTTATTTTCCAAAGTTTGAAGAAGATGATGCTGCGGAAACCGCATTGGCACTTTGCAGTGCTGGACGAAAGCGTCTGTTTAGTAAAGAACTTCGTTGTATGATGTATGGCTTTGGAGATGATCAAAATCCATATACAGAAAGTGTAGATATTATCGAAGATTTGGTTATAGAATTTATTACAGAAATGACCTATAAGTAAGATAACAGTTGGGATTGAATAAACTAAAGCGACTTGATGTATTACATTTCCATTTTAGGGCCATGGAAATAGGTCGAACGGGTAGAGTACAGGTAGAGGATATAGTATTTTTAGTGCGGAAAGATCCTCGGAAGTATGCGAGGGTGAAAGACTTGCTTACAATGAATGAAGAACTCAAAAGAGCTAGAAAAGCTTTTGATGAGATTAAGTTTGCAGGTAACGTTAAGTAGTGGTTTTCCGTTAATGCATGTGATTTTGTAAAAATCTTGGTTTGGTAAATTGAAAGATTTCTCGTAGGACTTAAGTTACTTTGTAAGTTTAAAAAATGGACAATAGTAATAATATAAAACAATGTGAAAATAGCTGTCAGATTTATTATTATCCATCTTATCCAAAATATTTTTAATTTTGTAAACTACACATTCAAATCGTTATGATTGATAAGATTGAATACAAATTTAATTTTATATATTTTAACCATATTATAGTAGTATCTCTATGACCTTAACTAGAATTAGAGTGAAAAATGGTAAATATTTTTATATTCTACTAAACCGTTTCACAATTAGTATTAAACTTTCTTGATAATTGAGGAATATTTATTACCAAAAGATATAATCGTGATAAATCTTTATATTTTTGTAATGTTTCATACACTAATTAAAAACTTTGTTATAAAAAAGCATTCCATTATAAATCTTTAAATTAATGCATTGTGATAAAAATGTATAGGTATATGTTTTTTAACAGTATGGCTATCATATAATATAGCTAACGATGACGAAGCTTTTTATTTTTTATTTCAGGAAAAGACGCCAGCGTTAGTTAAGTTTTAAATATTCCATCTATTACTATTACTCTTTAAAATTAATTAATTTTTTATCTGTACAACATTTGTGTAAACATTTTCTAATAAAGTTTAACATTTAATCTAGTCTTGACTTTATTATGGGTAGGAATATAGGCATCAGAATTATATTAATTTTATTATAAAGAACAAACAAAAACTATCGAACTAATGATTCAACAAGTAAATCCTATCAATGACTTGTACTTAATAAATTATTAACAGCGTTCTTGGCCGACATAATAACATCATTAACACCGACCCCAAAATAGGAAGCCCCACAAATCGAAAGTGGAAGTTTATGTTCACTTATGTAGATCTGTACCTTGTCTATTTTTTCACTGTGACCAACAACATATTGAGGAATACAGTTTTTGAGAATTTTAACCTTGGAATGCGTCGGCTTTTCAAGAATCCCCAATATATTACCAACCTGTTCCCTGGCAGTTTGTAACAAAACGTCCTCGTGTGGATTTTTGCCGAATAAGTCCGTAAACCACCACCCACCCATCATAACGGTTAACACTGTATCGTCACTTCTTGGAAAGCTGCAACTGTCGTATATAACGCCTAAAATAGGCAAGTTCTCTTTTGGGGGTATCAGGAAACCAAAGCCTGGGTTTTTTATGATGTTCCCTTTATAACATAGATTAACGACACCCACAGTAACACTTTTAATATCGCTCAATAAATTTGCTAATACCGGATGCTGACCACGTAGAATCGATCCAAGACTCTCGGAGGGTATGGAACTCACTACATGAGAAGTTTTTAAACTTTGTCCATTTCCAAAATGCAGTAGTACTCCATCATGAAGGAACTCTAACTGGTTACACCTAGAATTGAGCAAAATGTTAACTTGACGTTTCTTAATGTAGTCGGACATGGCTTTAGGCAATGTTTCCAAGCCTTTCTTGAACGAATATATTTGCCATTTTTCCTTCTTTGCTTTTAGTGACAAACCTTGCAGTTCGCTTTTATTAGATTTTGTAAAAACATTTCTTATTATTCCTTTTGATATACTTCCGTGTTCCTGTTCATATTCAAATAGCGTTTTCATGAGAAATCTAACGCTTATTTCCTTGGCATCTCCTGCGCATATGCCTGACACTAAAGGGCTTATGAGGTAATCCGCAAATTCTGTGCCAAATCTGCGATTAACGAAATTATAAATTGACTCGTCCTTTACCGTTTTCTTAACGGCAACCAAATCTTGCATTAAATACCTTATTAGTGGTTTTGAGAAAGGTGGCTGTGTTGTAAACATACTCGATATACTTGAGGGTAAAGAATGAAGCCGCCCATTGGAATATATCATCCGATTCCTTGTTGCTGGATGTCTTATGGTGATAGGTAATATTTGATCGCTTATACCCAGATCTTCGATCATAGAAAGTGTATTAATGCCATTTGGTCCCCCAGGTCTTAAAGTTCTTGCACTTTGTTCAAAGATTAATTTATCGTTTACAATGTCTGACTTTATCCATCCTCCAAGTCGATCAGAGGCTTCAACTAAGATTGTTGGTTGACTTGGCAAGTTTTTTGATAGATAATATGCAGAAGAAAGTCCTGTAATTCCTCCACCTAATATAACTCTAGACATTTTGTAATAATTTTCTTATATGCGTTGGTTTGGTACATGTAATACTATTAAGTTTAACTTTTTACCATTCAATATTTCCTTTTTTGCATCTGTACCGATACTTTTATGTTATATATGACTTTATTTAATATTCATTAATTTATTTTGTTTTGTAGTAGCTATTCGTTATTGTTAAATCCTACAATAGAGTCATTAGACAATTGGTTAAATTCAAAGTAGGAAGTACGTACAGTTAGACAAATATCTTTGGTTAAATTTGAGAATGTCATGTACAGCGTTGCCAGATGGAACCGTTTATGGAATTTGATAATTGCCCACAAAAAACTTTATTTTGATCGATAAAAACTTAACGAATTTTTTACTATAGACGTTAATGGTCGGTGCTGATGTATTTTAATTAAAAAAATTTTTTCTTTAAATATTACATTCAACTGAAAGGGTTTTTTTAACTCAATTTTTTATATACCTACAAATAATGATAACTTGTATTTTTCCTGTTAACAAACCCATAAAGTACACAAAAATATACTGTAATGCTGTCGCCAATTCGGCTTTCACATATTTTCAATTTGTTGTACGATACGATAAACCAGACAATAGGTACCTATATAATAAAGCAGAATACCTACCTACTATAGAAAAATAGAAATAAAAAACGAAATAACGGCCTACTTTTTTTCTCTCGTCTGTCTCATTGTACGATCGCTTTCTTAGACGGAAACGTGTATTTATAAAAACCATATTTATCCGTTTAAAAAAAATGGATAAAAAATATTTCATAATAAAGTTTTTACTCACTTCTGGCAACACTGGTCAGGTGCGTGTGAGTGCCACTCAAAGGTTTTCTTGCGCGCGAGTTCTGTATTACTGGTTATCTAAGCATAGTTAAACAAATTATTAGCCTTCATTCCTTCAATAAAGCCCTGGACACAAATAACAAATTTATAGTATATTTGGTTGTATAACAATTTTCTTTGGAAATCAATATACAGTAATGTGTACTATCATTATTTATTGTGTATTAAAATTCCACAACGAAAAATGCTTTAAATCGTATTAACTCCCAATATAGGTAAATTATTTTACTTACTGGGTCAAGTGAATTAATTTACCAACTGCAAAAAAGTAAAATTATTCAACGCTGATTTTATTTTAGTTTTTATATACCTACTTAAATCCTACGTAGTTCTGGTTCTGTAGAGGGCTTACATAAGTTCAGTAGTTTTGCTGTAGCAACATTTAATTAATTAGTTCAATTAATTAATTTAGTGTGAAATAAAGAGAACTCTATACAAAAGAAACTAACGTTTTCGCCAACTGTACCACTACCACTTGGTGTGCAGGGGGAAGTTTCAGTTTTTACACGAGTACCTACCTAACAGCAGTTCCTCTTTCTATTATCAGTTCACGGACATCATCTTTCAGAATGTTTCGTGTTTATCTCACCTAGCTGCTGTCATGTCGGGATCATGAGAAAGGCGCAGCTGTAACCAAATAGCATGCTCTTACTGCTCTCACCGAAACTGACGTGTATGGTATAGGTGCATACAGCGGCGGAGGCGCGGGGCTGCTACTAGTCCAAGCATTATAGAGAAATGCTTACAGAAATTATTACCTGGACAAAAAAAATATGACCGTATAGAAAATTAAATTNAATAAGCTACAAAAATAAAACAATTTTTAACATGTTATATTTCTATATATTTTTTAAATCTTTATACATTTTCTCAATCTATACTGTATCATATCTCTTAATTGTAAAAGGTTCGTTTCTACATAAGAGAATGGGTCCATAAAACATAAAATTTTTCTCTACCTCCTAACGTCTTCCTTTTTTGGCCATACTTATATAATTTTCTAAATCTTGTTTCAAAAATTTTATTCTTATTTTGTCTCCTAATTCTACAGGGTGTTTGGAAAAGTTGGTACAAAATTTAAGGGGGTGAAAGTAGAGCCAAAAATAGTAAAAAAAGTTCCTATAAACATTGGTCCTCCGGAGCACCGTTATTGAGATATGGCCCTCCGGGTCTTATCTTTTGGATATTTTTTAAAATAACTTTCTTCCTGATTAAGATAACGGAATCAAAATTGTAGGTAATAATAATTATATCATAAGTGTCTTTAACTGCCATAAGTTTCATCAAAATCGATTATAAATAAGGATAGTTTTGTAACTACTCTTTACAGAAATTTTTCGGATTTTTTTTATTCCTTTGAATTAACAAATAATATTATTTTTTAATGAATTGGACTTTTTTGAAGAAAAAATTTCCCTTCTTTTTTTCCGAATTCTGCGTAGTTTAGTCAGAAATAATTATTTTTTAAATAATGTATGGCTCAGAACAGTAACTTTTTTTAACATTTTCACATAGTAGGCGTCTTTTATAGTGACAGTTTCTTTGTAATGGTATTAATGATTGTCACTTTCGCGTGCTATGATTTAAATTCTTAGGTTTCTTTATTTTCTTAGTTGTGATCTTTGTGCTCAACTTTGCATTTCATTCGATTTTTTTACAACCATGCTTTTACTAACCGTGAATATGCCGATATGCATTTCATTTATGATTTTGTAATGGAAATAGTCTGGCGGGTCAAAGAGAGTATCGGCATCACGGTTAGTAAAAGCATGGTTGTGAAAAAACTTGGGGCGTTAAGGTAGGAATTTTTTTCCCGTTTTTCCCTAATAACATTTGAATTTAATAATACTTTTAATGATGATTTTCACAAACGTCAGTTTATACAAATCACTGGGAGTTTTGTTTTTCATGGGTTGCTATAACGTTAAATGAAATTTACGTGGCTGGGGCGCTACCTCGGGCGCTACATTATCACGAATTTCATTGAATATCTTAGAAACAAGGCCAAATATCGAAAAAAAAACAAGAGGCCAAAAATTTTTTAAATTTATGAGGCAAAGGTGGTGTACTGCTGTTTTATTGAAATTAATTGATTTTTTTAAAAGTTTTGAAATAATGTAAGAGGGGGATAGCACACAAAATACACTTCTAAGTGGGGTAAGTGGTTCAATCTTAAGGAGCTTATGTTAGATCATAAGGTGTATTTGTGTTCCGAATTTTATTTCAATCGGATGAGTATAGTAGTTCAAAAGTTATGCGGAAAATAACGGGGAAAAATTCCTATTTCAACGCCCTCTATCTCCAAAACGGTGCGATTTAGGAAATAAGTTTATATCATGAATGAACATTATTTTATTTTGTATAAATGAAATACATCATGAGCAGAGCGGTGATATGCGGTATAGCTAACTTTTTAGTAGATTTCTTATTCTGCGAAGAACTACTCGCCCTTAAAATGTCTTACTCTAATTTACTTATGAACCTGTAATTATGTATTTTTTAAATTTTAAGTTACCTACACCTACTAATAGCTATATTGTTTAACAAAATTTTACTGATCTTATTACTATGTGATATCTACTTAGTGAAATCTTAACCACACATATGTTTTTAAGAAATATTTATGAATAGTCACCTCGATAGTCACCTTCTTCGTCACTGCTTTCATGTTTGTTAGGCTGCTCAATATCTTGGTCTGTATTTGATTTTAAAATAGGTTTGTAGTATTCTTGACCTATTGTTTCAATATCAATTTTCAAATTTGAGAACATGGCCTTAGCGTACATTAATGCTTCTTTTATAATTAGTGATATTTCATCATCTGATGGTATAGTTTCCATAGTTGGTGTAGAAGAGTTCTCTAGTTTTGTATATTATACTCGCTGAACAGGCGGGTGCTCGAGTGGGCAAATTTCGTTAGCTTTATTTATGCATGTTTCCATTGGCTATTGTGAATTAAGGAGGGAAGTTAATGGATTTATGAAGATTTAAATTACGATTTAATAGATTTATAAATATTTTTTGGCGATTTATAGTGATTTATAGGGACTTAAAGGGATTTTAATAGATTTAACGCTTTAAAAGGTGATTTAAACAGGTCTTAAGTCATATAAATTGATTTAAAGACAACTTTATTGGTTTAATAAAATTTATAGAGATTTAATTTGATCTGAGCTGAGAATGTACACGGATTTAAGGGATAAAACCCCTCGGATAATACATAACGATTTTTCGTTACCTGTTCATTGTGTTTCCGTATATTATCCCAATATGCAGAATCTAACTGAGTTCTTGTGTTTATTTTACCTAATGACTTAAATGACTTACATCTTTCACACTGTATATTGTCCATGCTTTATCCCCACCGAAAAGTAAGCACGGAAAACAAAACAGTGTATTTTTTATATCACACCCGCTCTGCTTTTGTGTATACATACATTATTGTTAAATTGTCTTTAACTTTTATTTCTGCTTGTTCCACTAACTTCAATATTTAATTGTGGCATTAGCCCACCTAATTCTTTTATTTTTAGTTTATCCTCATAAGGCAGAGAACCAAATAAAGTTTTTTGTAAAAACGAAACGCTATTCATTTTAATAACTATAATATCCGTAGATGCCTAAACGAAAATATTCACACGTGCCGCTCGCAGAAATAAACCACCACATACCACGTACGAAATATTAAATATTACTGCATTTACTGCAGCAGTGGCTGTCGTTGCAGCCACAAAAGCCCATACATATAATACTGTGCACACAATTTGTATATGAGGTTGCATATATTAAGGAGCGTAGCTCGCGTCGTAATAAATAATAATATAAGCTCCTAATATTTTATAGATTATTTTAGCGCGAGTACATTTGGATTCTTTAAATATCTTGTTGATATTTAATATGACTAAATACATCAAATTTTATGTGTTCTGCAGCTCCGCAGCTCTTATGGTAAAACCGCCACTGGCCACCCATATTACAATACCTAACAAAGTGCCAGTAGGCACTGATTTTGTAGATTGACTGTAATTTCAGTTTGATCTTTAAGTCATTGTGCCTGACAATTCTTGATGAGTGTTTACTACGATAAGATATACCACATGTTACTTCATTTTTCGATATGGATACATACTCGTATATGATGAATTAGAGTTATTTACATCATACCTAATTTTATTGAGACAATTAGTAAAAACAATAAAATATAATAAAAAATGCTGGAGATAAAAGTAACAAAGTTGATGTTATTAATTTTAGTACAACTTATTATAAAAACTGTTCAAAATGACCACC